>NW_024039292.1:412500-477022 GCF_016077235.1 Cyprinodon tularosa | reverse complement strand
TCCAACTCCAAACAGGAATCCAGAGCAATATTTTGTGGGCGGGGCTTAATTTTACTACAGCGCCCCCTAGAAATAACAAACTTCAAACCACCAGCCCCAAGCCGTTTTTAGTCCTAGAATATTGAAACTTTGAACACATTTGCACCTCATCAGGCCCTAACTAAAAGCCTCTTGGACCCATGGTCTAAACCCCACCGGAAGTCGGCCATTTTGAATTTCATTTTACTCTGTTGTGAAAGCACTGACCTCTTTTCAAAAAATTTTTATAAAATCTGTATTTTATCCAAATGAGCTATAACTTTCAAAATATGTTTTTTATAAAGCCTGCTGTAACTTGGTTACAATAGCAAAGCGCTTCTTTAAAGTCCATCACTCTGATTTTTAAAAAGTTTGAGTTCTTGCCTAATAGTTGGCCAAGTGGACAGATAATGCCAGGAAATAATTCAGCCCCTAGCCATGCTCGTTCCTAGGATAATGAAATTTGGCACACATCTGTATGAGTCCCACACCTACAAAAAGTTTCATTGGAGCCATGGTCTAAACCTCTCATGAAGTCGGCCATTTTGAATCAAACGGCACCCTTATGAAAATAGAATCACTATGTTAAAATATTTCTAAAAAATCAGTCGATTTCTCAAAAAAGCTAGGACTTTTGGAATATATTCCTTTAATCGCTTCTTGTTTGATGGTAAACACAGCATAGCTCTTCTTAAAAGTCCGTCACTCTGATTTTTCAAAAGTTTGTGTTAACAGGAAATTGTTGTTTTTCAAAAAGTTTTATAGCAATCCTAGCCAAATTTGGAACACTTATTTATACTTTGATTATAGTAAAGTTTGCCAAGTTTGGCCTGAATCTATGCATGTTTGAGCATCTTATGGGGTTTTCAACTGCCACAGTATATGGCATTCAAGTTTAAAGATTTTTCTTTCTTTGAATTATTTAATAAATCATCTAAAAAAATCTAGGACATGCAAGATGTGTTCCTTGACATTTGTGATTTTTTTCAGGATTTTATTGCAAACTATGGATTTCCAATGATTTTTTTTTTTGTTTTGAGTAGGGTGTAATACCGCTAACCGTGGATTTTGGCGATGCTGTTTCTCCATCTTTTGAAAATATACTTTTGACCCACCAGCTGAGATGGCCACAGCGTCTATCTGACAGATGAGATTCATCCCCAGATATTAACTTTTATCCCTAGTTTAACCCTTTCCTGACTAAAGCTGTGGTTGTCTCCGGCTGGTCCAGAGGTGAAGCGTGGCGCTTTTTCCGCTGGCTGGGAAGGAGCAAGGGGGCGGCGGCCGCTCAACTCCCGCGGTCGCAATAGGCCGAGCGGCGCTGAGCTGCGAGGGCCGTCAATACCGCTCGCGGTTTTAATTAGGCCCGAGCAGCGAAGGCTGCAAGAGCCTATTGTATTTCGAAAGTTTCTTTTTATTATTATTATTATTAGGCCCGAGCAGCATAGCGCTGCGAAGGCCTATTGTATCTGTACTGTTTCTTCTTATTATTATTCTACTGCCTCTAAGAATGGAGTTTTGGGGGCCTTAACATATTCAAAAACTCATGAAACTTTGCCAGTAGTTGTCCCCCGTGTGAAATCGCATGATTTTAATGGAATCCAAAATGGCCGCCCCCAAATTACGCCACAGCGCCCCCTAACGTGAGTTGGGGGAAACTGTAAGTCCCAGAGATTTGAACTTTGGCACACAGGTAGATCTCATCAAATCATGAAAAAAAGTCTCTTGGAGGTATGCCCTAAAACCCACAGGAAGTCAGCCATTTTGGGTCAAAGTGCGATTTTTGGCCATTTTTCATTTTCGCTCATGTCGAACTTTAACGAACTCCTCCTAGGGATAATGAGCTATCGGCTTCAAACTCGGTCATTATGCAGTTAAGGCATTGGAGATTAAAAGTTATCAAAGGTTTTCGTTTTTGAGCATGTTTAAGGGGTCCCCAGGGGCCCCAAAGTTAGGCTACTTTTGAAGAATTTCAAAGTTGAATAACTTTTACAAAAAAAATTCAAATCAAACCAAGTTTGGCAGTAAGGAGCCCCTTTGGGTGCTTGACCATACTGGATGGTCAAATGATGACATCATCTAAGCCCCGCCCCCTAAGGGAAGAAAGTCACTTTTTTCACTTGGGAGGGTCCCTTTCAGTCATTTTAAACACCAGCACCTTGAAACTTTGTCAGATGATAGAAAACATGTTGGTCTAACTTCGTTTAAAGCACAAAGATTTTGAGTTAAATGGCGTTGCCATGGTGACCTGGCAAAGTCAGGCGTTTCGCCGTGACCATACTTTTGGCTCTCATCTCCTCATAGATCCTTCAATCTGCACCAAAGTCACTAGGATGGAACTTGGTCCAAGCCCACACAAGAATCTAGGCCAATAATCGATGGGCGTGGCTTACTTTCTATACAGCGCCCCCTAGAAAAACTAAAACGACCAGCCCCAAGCCATGCAATGACTTAGGATTATGAAAGTTGGCACACCTGTTAAACACCCCAGGACCTACAAAAAAGCCTCTTGGACCCATGGTCTAAACCCCACAGGAAGTCGGCCATTTTGGATTGAAGTTCAAATTTTCACCGTAATTTTGCACTTTATAGCCTCTATATTTGAACGAACTCCTCCTACAGCTTTTGAGTCACAGGCTTCAAACTAACTCCAACTTGACTTGAGGCATTGGGGATCAAAAGTTATCAAAGGAATTTTTCTACATCAAAGCATGTGGGCGTGGCCAAGCGTCAAACTTGGTCATTAGGCAGTGAAACAAAGGGTAAGCCCCATGTCATGTTATGACTGAGAGATGTGAAACTTGGACCACCTATGTAACCCCTTAGGACCTACAAAAAAGCCTCTTGGGGCCATGGTCCAAACCCCACAGGAAGTCAGCCATTTTGAATCAAAACAATCACTTTGCTTTTTTACCTTCGTTACCTGTTTGAGCGAACTCCTCCTAGACCGTTTGAGTTACAGAGTTCAAACTTACTCCACCTTGAGCTGAGGTACGGGGGATCAAAAGTTATCAAAGGAATTTTTCTACATCAAAGCATGTGGGCGTGGCCAAGCGTCAAATGTGGTCCCTTTGCTATGAAACACAATGCAAACCCCAGGCCATTTTTTTAATGAGAGTTATGAAATTTGGTACACATATGTAACCCATCTGGACCTAAAAAAGTTATATTGGAGCCATGGTCTAAACCCCACAGGAAGTCCGCCATTTTGAATCAAAGCCATCATTAGCTTTTTCATCTTTATATTGTATGTTAGCTAACTCCTCCTTGAGCGATTGGGCTGCAAACTTCTAACTTGCTGAGCCTAGACTTAAGACATAAGGGATCAAAAGTTATCAAAAGATTTTTGCTGTGACAAACCATGTGGGCATGGCCAAGCATCAAAATTAGACTTCTCGCCATTAGAGTATGACTAAACTGCCTCAGGCCCTGCTTTTATTAAGGATTATTAAATCTGTATAACGCAACAGGATGCTCAAAAAAGTCAATTAAAGCCATGGTCCACACCCAACAAGAAGTCAGCCATTTTGGATCAAAGTTACCATTTTCTTTTTTTAAGTCATGACATATCTGAGTGAAGGGCTCTTGGTTTTTTTTTAGTTAGAGACTTCAAATTAACTTTACATGGACTATAGTCATAGCAGTTTAAAAGTTATCAAAATTATTATTCTACATGGAAGCATGTGGGCGTGGCTAAGCATCAAACTGTTAACTCCAGTCATACAAAGCCATCATTTTATAATCTCAATATGGAAGGTCAACTTAGTACCAGGAGGGGGAGGAGATGGAGGAGAAAGATGATGAGGATGAGGAGACGCAGTGAGAGCAGCTGCAGGAGGAGGAGCATGAGAAGCAGGAGGATAAGGAAGATAAGACGAAGCTACAGGAGGAAGAGTATGGGAAACAGTGACAGCAGCAGAAGGAGCAAGAGGAGGATGAAGAGAAGCAGGGTGATGAAGAGGATGAGGAGAAGAAGCAGCAGGCATAGGCTGAAGAGCAGGAGCATAGGCTGGGAAGGAGCGTGGAGGTGGAGGTCGCTTGGTTCCCGCGGTCGCAACATACCAGGCGGTGCGAGCTGGGAGGGCCGCGCAATGCCACTTGTGGCTTTAATTTTCTTTAAAATTATTTGAAAGGCTCTGATTTGCTCGTATAACAGAGGGAGGGATGTCAATAATTAATCATTAAAAGGTGTTAGATGTGGGTGTAATTTTTTGTCAATGCCTAAAACATTTGCAGCATCAAGCCTCAACTTTGCACATTCATAGTCCATACATACAGGATGTAAGGATTTAATCAGATAAAAGGCCTTTTAATAGAACTTGTGTGGGTTTTGTGCAATTTGACAAAATGTGCACTGTCGTATTTGCTGTAGTTTAGCAAAGCAAGAGACAAATGCAACTTTTTCCAGTTATTGGTTATTTATCTTTCAAATTAGTCAAATAGGATGTTTGTTTCACACAAACAACTTTAGCAGCTGTTCCACACTGTTGCCCCATCCTCTTTGTCTTACCTAGCATCCTCAAACGTCCAATCTTGTCCATGAGGAGCGCAGAGACGATGTTACCTGGCAACACTGCCAAGGTACCCAGGAAGCTGACGAAGTAGACCATGTAGGCGTTATTTTCATCACTGATGTCACTGAGCAGGCAGCCTTCTTTGTTGTGCAGGAAAGTGCTGTTTATGAGCTTAGAGTTGATTAGACGGTATTTGAAAAGATCTGTGAAGGCAGAAGAGGGGGATGGACAGGAGGAGAACAGGAGCGGGGTGGAAAAATGTCACATAAGAACAACACAGGCATTGTCATAAAAGAGCCCCTTCTTTCAAATATATAAATAAATATATATATAGTAAAATTTGTAAAAAAAACAACAACTTTTATTTAAAGTAGGATAACATTTTCTCAGATTTTTTTAATGTTATAGCACCAATAAATCAGAGTGTTTGTGTGCGAACTCCTCACCAGTGTTGTAAAAGAGGGTGGAAATAAACGTGCAGTTTTTGAAAAAAGTGTTGCTGGAAGTGATATCCTCAAAAAAACACTCTTCAAAAAGCGAATCTTCAAACACCATAGATTTCAATTTCATATTCATAAACCTGCAAGTGAACAAAGAAAGCAAGGAGTCAGAAAGTTGTTCTAAGAAAACAAAGAGTTTCTTTCTTAATGGGGATCCATCATTAGGTGTTACAATAGACTTTGTCTGATAAGTAATTATCTTGGATGTATAATCAGAGATGCACCGATCCAATATTCAAACATATTGCTGAGCTTATTGGCCGATAAGTGATCCTAGTGATGAGTGAATTAACCATATAACTTGCAAAGTGACTAAAGAAATCCTGCTTCACATAAACATGTTAAAAAGGCACCAAATTAGCACAGATAGAAATTATTAGTATCTGCTATGTGTTCTCTGTGTGATGGTGTAATACCCATTACAATTAAGAAATTGAAGTCACTTGATTGCTGTATCTGTCCTGCTGTGTATGATATATATATAAAAAAAATAGGAATGACTGGATCGGTATGCTGATGCGGCTTCAGTCATCCCATATTGGATTGGTCCATCTCTAAATACATCACCGTAAAATTACTGTAAGCTGTTTAATTTTGATCAAATTAAATGTATGTTCCTGAGAAGAACACAGGAAAGTCTGGACTCTGGGAGAACAGGAGCAAGCAGCATAAATCTCTAAATAATAATAAATTCTTACTTTTTTTCATTTAGTGTGGGAATAATAATGAACACAGTCAGAAAAACACGAATCAAATGAGCATTTTGCCAAACAAAACAAAGAAAATCGCCATCAGAGCCAGCGGTACTTCACATATGCAGAGAGAGGGCTGCTGCAGACGCGCTAACGTTAGCCTCAGAGGTCCGCTGGTTACCGCGATCCTCTCGGTGGCCGTTTCTCAATATGCGTTCTTGAGCGTTCTCGTGTGCTCGTGTACTCGTGACACGTCATCAGCCTCAGCCCGAATACCGTTCCAATTCTCGAGAACGCCAGATTGAGAACGCACCAAATCCCCAGATGTTGTTCTCGCCCCGTCCTCTTTATCGAGCATGCATCAGAGCAGACTTGTGCGTTCTTCAGACTGACCGCTTCCCCAGAATGCCCCGCGGCCGCAGCTTGATTTCAGACAGCGCTCACAGTGGTAAGTTAAACATTCCCTTTTTCTGCTGCTGTTGTTCTTCAAAAGTACGTTTTGAAATCGTTTGAGGCGATAACATTATACATTTAAGGCCTCCCTGTGTGGCCTGTTTACAGAGTTAGTGCGAAATAAAAAAAAAAACTCCAACGTTGAGCGGACCAGAGTGGCCAGCAGACCTCCGAGGGTAACCGCAGCCAGGGCTAATGTTACCTCTGTAGTGCACTTCTCTAGGTCTAGTTATGTGTGAACTACCGCTCGTTCTGATGGCGGTTATTTTCTTTAATTTGGCCCGCCATTGCTGGTTTTATACCCACGGTTCGGTAATTTTTTTTGAATGTTTTTTAAGCTTTAGAAATTAAAAATACTGTTTTCAAAATGTTTTGTGTAGGGAATAAATAGTTTTGACTGTTAAAGAAATGCTAAAGAACGTTGCATGTGATGATGTCACGAGTACACTTCTGTTCCAATACACGTGCTTGCGTGCTCGCGTTCTCGTCAACTCCCTTCTTCCTGCCTTCTTGCATGAGAACGCGAGTACGTACTCGCGTTCTTGTGAATTGAGAAACGGCCAATATCTGAACTTTTTTTTTATTGTGCGCTAAATCAGTAAATGGGTCATATAGTAACACTTAAAAGTATAATATTCTAACCTCAAATTATCTTGAAACGTACTTTTATAGAACAACAGCAACAGAAAAGAGAACTTTTAACTAAATACTAATAGTTCTGTGAGTGCTGTAAGCTGCTGCTGCAGCAGTGCATGCTGGGACAGATGTCATCTCAAGAACGGCTCAGATGCATGCTGGGTAAAGAGGGAGGGGCGAGAACAACATCCGGGGACTTTGTCCGTTCTCGGTCTTCTTGTTCTTGTGAATTGGAACAGTACTAGGGCTAAGGCTGATGATGTTTGATGAGTACATGAGAACGCACAAGCAGACATATTGAGAAACGGCCATGTTGTTTACACTGCAATGCATTCTGGGTAACTATAGTATGCTAGGTCCTGTAGTGCCATTTCTGTCCAGCCAAAATAGCAATGAGTGATGCTAAACCTTTTCAGTTTGAACCTTAACACATTGAATTTGTTAAAAATTTAGAAATAATAAAAAGTTTGAGGACGAGGACCATAGAGAGGAGAGTTTTCTGAAGAGGCTTGTGTTTGTGTGGATGCTGCTAGAATATGCTAACCCACATTTAGAGCTATGCTACAAAGAGCAGCAGTTTCTAACTGAGAATGTGTATAGTTAGCATCAGAACATTTTCTCAGATAAATTAAAACAATGAGCTGCAACATGCGTCACTGTCACTTTAAACAGTCATTTATTATCTTCTGATTTGATTTTGATTCCGTGTTAGCTTCTGCTAATGGTTTTAGCTCTAGCTGATATGGTAAACTGCAACCGGTTTCTGGACTTCTTCATATCAAAAATAGACAGCATCCGCTCTTCACTTTCACCTTCAAACAGCACCACTATTGATACCCCTGAGACATCTCCCACACAACTCCTATCACACTTCTCTCTGCCAACGCAGCAGGAGGTCGAGAACATCATCCGCAAATCTAAATCATCCACCTGCTCTTTAGATCCCCTCCCATCCCCTCTGCTCAAAACTCACCATCAATCCATTAGTCATCTCATAACCAAAATAATAGCCAGTTCGCTGGAAACGGGTACCGTCCCATCTACCCTTAAAACTGCCCTCATTAAACCCCTCCTAAAAAAACCCACCTTGGACCCTGAACCTCTGTCAAACTACAGACCCATTTCAAACCTCCCATTCATCTCCAAACTCCTAGAAAAAGTTGTTTCCACCCAGCTCCACAACCACCTTAAATGCAATAATCTGTATGAAAAATTCCAATCTGGTTTTCGCCCCTCCCACAGCACAGAAACAGCTCTCATCAGAGTCACCAGCGATCTGCTGATGGCCTCTGATTCCGGTTTCACGTCCCTCCTCATTCTTCTTGACCTGTCTGCTGCGTTTGACACAGTAGATCACCACATCCTCCTCCACCGCCTCCAGCATTTCATTGGTCTCTCTGGCACTGCCCTCCACTGGTTTCACTCCTACCTCACTGACAGGACCGAGTACGTGGCCCTGGGGGAGGCAAAATCCAGACCTCACACTGTCACCTGTGGGGTCCCCCAGGGCTCCGTGCTCTGCCCTACCCTGTTCACCATCTACATGCTCCCCCTTAGTTGTGTCGTCGGCAGGCATGGGGTCAACTTCCATTGCTATGCTGACGACACACAACTTTACATTAAAATGACTCCTCCCAGCTCCCCCGCCAACTCTGTCACCCGCCTCAGCTCCTGCCTGGAGGATATAAAGGCGTGGATGAGTCAAAACTTCCTGCAGCTTAATGCCTCAAAAACAGAGGCCATCCAAACTGGTACTCCTCATCAACTCCGTTCCTCTCCTCTCACCTCTGTTTCATTCTGTGGTCATACCATTCCCCTCTCTCCCTCTGTTACAAGCCTTGGGGTCAAGCTTGACCCCCACCTCTCCTTTGACAATCATGTCACCTCCATCTGCAAAACGTCCTTCTTTCACCTCCGTAATATCTCTAAACTCCGTCCCTCCCTATCCCTCCCTGCTGCAGAGAAGCTCGTCCACGCCTTCGTCTCCTCCAGGCTGGATTACTGCAACGCTCTCCTCGTCGGGATCTCTGGCAGGAGCCTTCAGAAGCTCCAGTATGTACAGAACAGCGCTGCCAGGGTCCTGATGAGGGTGAGGAAACACCAGCACATCACTCCCATCCTTCACACTTTACACTGGCTGCCCATTCACGCCCGTATAGAGTACAAGATTCTTCTGCACACCCATCACTGTGTGCACGGTGCGGCCCCCATGTATCTCACTGAACTGCTCACACCACACACCTCTTCCCGGACCCGGTCAGGCCAACAGCACCGTCTGGCCCCACCCAGGACACGGCTAAAAACAATGGGCGACAGGGCCTTCGAAGCCGCAGCTCCCCGTCTGTGGAATGCCCTCCCAGACCACCTTAGGGCCCCACAGACGGTGGATTGTTTTAAGAAAGGACTAAAAACTTTCCTTTTTAGAAATTCCTACAATTGTTGATTTTAGATTTTCTTTAATAGGCTACGTATGCCTTTTAATGTATTGATTTTAATGACTGTCTTTTTACTCTGTTTTTAATGTTATGGTCTTTTAAACTTGTTTTGTAGCACTTTGAGATTTGAAATCAAATGTAAAGTGCATGATAAATAAAATTCATTATTATTATTATTATTATTAAACTGCAGGTCACAAGCTGATAAAATTTGTTTGTTTCAACAGATATCTCGTATAATGTCTCATAAAACTTTTGAGACAGTGACGGAATGCGACATTGTCTAAATTAACATCACTCAAATGCAATATAACAACAGCTCTGCTAAGGTTAGCCTTCCTCTGGAGGTTCCAGGCCAGTAAGAGATAACTGTCATTATTTACCCAGCATGCATTGCATGAGCTGGTGATAAAATGGCGACCTCCATGGGGGAAAAATATCACACAGGATATTTAATTTTTCAGGTAATTATTAGCTAGCACGTATCAAAAGCAGCAATATTTAAGTAAACTAGGAAATTACTACATATTTAGGCCAACATGTTCAACTAGTCATGGATCCCTTAAAATATTAAACACCTTCAAATATGCAGCTGTTATTCAGATCTAATCCAGTAAGAAACATCAGATATACTGTCATTTTTTTCTTTGTTTTTTCCTTTTCTCTTTTTTTTTTTCTTTGTTTTCTTCTTTTTTTTTTTTTGCTTTTTTTGATAATTGTACATTTATCTGGGATAGAAACCACTTCTCTCAGCACTGGTGTAGCAGCCTTACTTGTCATTAAAGTACTGCCCCTGACGGTGGACCTGGTTCTCCAGTGTGAAGTTAAAGGTCACATGTTCTACTCTCTCCTTGACGAAAACTTTGGTGCGTGAGGCGTACTCCTGCTTCTGCAGGTACTTGATCATGTCTGGGAACCACACAGTCAATCCGTAGTAACTAGAACAGGAAAAAAAAGAGAGAATCAATAATTAACAGTTAAACTGTATAACAGACTCGTCTTTTACTCTTTGAATACACCAGTTGAATGGCTTTTTAAGTTACTATTTTATTGATGATGAACATCATATTTTAGTATGAAAATAACTGTGAACTTTTACGTTTGTAAAAATGCTGACATGAATTTTCTGCAGAAAATCAAAAGTTGTGTTTCCATCCAATTGCCGTGTGAAATTTGAGGAAACTTAAAATGAAGGAAATTTCAGGAAAGTAGATTTGGAGCGAATTGACCAAGCAAAAAAAGTATGATGTCATCATACGTTTAGGTTACGCTTGGCTGTGATAAACAGGAAACACAGGATAGCTAGCTAACGCGGAAAGTTTCAAAAGTTTTATTTCTGAATTGTAATTTTTTCACATTTTCATTAAACGGGTCATAGAATGCAAAACCGAGTTTCCATTGTCATAGATGAATAACGATAGTTCAGTGGGTGAAATGGACGTACAGAGAGGTTCAAACCCCATCAACATCTCCTTTCTCTGCAAATCTCTCAATTCTAAACTTCCACCATAAAACGGGTGAATTCAAACGAAGCACCAAGTTGACGTCAATTTGGGGATGTTGCCTTATTTGGTTCTGGCCTGTACTTTTGTCATGCCCTGAAATTGACATCCAGACCAGCCCACTGGTTTAATGGTCCAAGAACATGAATAGAGGTCGATGGAAGACACCAGTTTAGCTGTTTAGCCAACAGTTGGGTTTACTTCTACAAGAATTACTAAGCAGGCAGTTTCTCTATTGAAAATGAGTCATAACTGTAGGAGCAGATTATGAATTTCTGTATTCCAAATGGTTTGGGTCACATGATCTGTCAGCTGTCTATATAAGTATGATCCGGTGTTGATGAGGACAGGTGTGTTCCACCCGAAAGGGGGAAACAGTTTTTGACCGCAACGCAACGCAAAGCAATACTACCGATACAGAAATGAAAGCTATGTGGATCGCAGAAACAATGTATGCGGTGTTATTGTGAACATTGCAGAGTCATGGAAATAAATGGATTACCTGCACTAACATCAAGGACGGCTCTCATTTCAATTAAGCGGCTAAGTAATCGGCGTGTCAACTTTACCCTGGTGTACCACCTCAGGGGCTTAAAGCTTTGGCTTAGCCTCTATACAAAAGTCAAAAACTGTTTATGAAAAGAACTGATCGTGGAGAAGGAACTTTGGATGGCGTTTGTCTACGACGAGGGACGCAGATGGAGCCTGTGTGTTGGGAACGGAGCGTCAGCTGATTGGCATCAGCTCATCTGCAGCCTGGGGTGACGTCGGACAGGATCGGCGTTCAGGAGGACACCTGGGATTTCCTCGTTGCTGGATTTGAAATGCACGCATCAAATAGGTATGTGTAGCGCTACAATTAGTAAGATGGCCATCTGAATCTAAATCTAAACGTGTGCACACATAATGGCATAAATCCAATGCATTGGTTGCTGAAGTGGAGGAACTTTGTATCAATTAACTGGTTGCAATCTATTGACTGACGGACTTTTATTATGGAGGATTGCATAGCGGACGTGGATTTACCAGCAGGTGCTAGTGCGCCATCTACTGCTGACAAACAGGACTTTCTGACCAGCAGTTGTGACACACAAATGGGCAAACGAGTGGTTAAACTTTCTGCTAAAGCAATTGCCAATCGGTTAGATCGGTTGCAAGCTGATAGAAAGGCTAATCTAAATAAAGCTAGCAATTTAAAGGAAAAGATACAAGAGTTGATGCAAAATGGTTTGGTATCAGAAGTTCGAACGTTTCTTGATGGTTACATTGACTTGTGTGTTGAAATAAGATGCATACATGATTCATTAATGAATTTATTGCCGGTTGAGGAGAAAGAAAAACATGAAATATGGTTTAAAGCAAAAATGTTGTTCACTGATGAATTTGCTGAAAAGGTGAAAAGGTGGGTTAAATCAAAAGAAGATGATGAACTTAAAAATGAAAGTGTTGGTCATTTAAATATTGGTGCTGATATTAATCATGATGGGTTGGATGACGATGATATTAGGCCTAATGATAGTGTGTCTAATGTGTGTAAACATTATAGTAAAAGTGTTACCAGCAATCGGTCAAGTACAACTTCCTCTGCACAAATAAAAGCTGCAGCAGAGCGCGCTGCACTGGTTGCAAGAATGGCTGTTTTGAAGGAACGTCATGCACTGGAGGAACAGGAGCAACTGATAAAAAGGAAAAAGGAACAGCTTGAGCTAGAAACTGAGCTAGCTGCGTCTACTGCAAAGTTGGCAGTTCTGCAGGCTTCTGATGAACAGTGTCTTTCCCGTGCACCAACTGACGGAATGAACTCTTATTTTGAAAGGCAAAAAATGAAACTCACATCAGATAAAACTCTTAATGCCATGGCAAAGGATTATTATCCTGCAGCATGCAAAGTGATGCAGCAAAGAAATGCAGTACCAACACCAACCAAACTGGAAACAATGGATGTGCGACCAAAACGGACTGAAATGAAAAGTTCTGTGAGCAAGCAGCATTTTGATGCACATGATCAAATGGACTTTAAAAAATCATGTTTTACAACATGATGTAAAAACTTCTTGTGAAAATCAAACCAGACAAAGAATAAGTCATCAAACTGATCAAGTTCAAAATGGAGATGTTGTCACTATTATGCATAAGCAAAATGAAATAACTGCTGCACTTGTGCATCAACAGCGTCTACTGTCTTTACCACCACGAGACATTCCAGTGTTTGAAGGAGATCCATTTCAATATAAAGCTTTCATTAAAGCATTTGAACATGGAGTGGAAAACAAAGCCAGTAAAGCTGACTGTCTGTATTATTTGGAGCAATTCACTGCAGGACAGCCTAAGGAACTGGTCCGCAGCTGCCAACATATGGATCCTGAACGTGGCTACATTGTAGCAAAAGGTCTTCTGCAGGACCATTTTGGAAATGAATACAAAATAGCAACTGCTTATATAAACAAAGCTCTGAACTGGCCATCAATAAAATCAGATGATGTTAAAGCTCTACAAGCTTATGCTTTGTTTCTACGAGGATGTTGCAATGTGATGGAAGAACTTCATTATATGCAGGAGTTGGATATGCCAAGTAACATGAAAATGGTCCTTTCCAAGCTCCCATACAAACTCAGAGAGAGATGGAGAGCTGTTGCTCATGATATTTTGGAATCATATGACCACAGAGCTCATTTTATTGATCTGGTTGTATTTCTGGAGAAACATGTGAGGATCCTGTCTGATCCAATTTTTGGTGACATTGAAGTGTATGCACCACAACATACAGCTGGCCTGAGGTCTTCCAGCAGCTTCAAGCTACAGTCAAGGATCAGAAGTAAAGGGAGTAGTTTTTCTACCACAGCAACATCAGTGGATTACTCTGAAGATGGATCAAAGACACAAAGGCCATACTGTCATTGTTGTTCATGTGCTCACCTTATAAATAAATGCCAACAGTTCAAAAACAAGAAACACAGAGAGAAAATCAGTCTTTTGAAGGACAAAGGGATTTGTTTTGGATGCTTGTGTACTGGTCACATCAGCAGAGATTGTAATAAACGTTTAATCTGTGAAATTTGTGATCAACTACACCCAACTGTGTTGCATATTCCAAAGGCAAATTCTGAGCCTGAACCAATAAAAGAGCCAACAGGAGTTAAACCATCAACTCTTCCTCAGACATGTGGACATACAGGGGCCGGAAAGAGTCGCTGTATTCTGTCAATCATTCCAGTGCAAGTAAAGTCAGCCAAGGGAGTGAATGTCCTACAGACATATGCTCTTTTAGATCCTGGTAGTACAGCTACATTTTGTTCAGAACAGCTTATGCAAAGATTAAACATCACAGGGAAAAGGACTAACTTTCTCTTAAAAACAATGGGGCAGGAAAAGGTTGTTACTGCTTATTCATTGTCTGGCATTGAGGTATCAGGGTTGAATGGAAACAACTTTTATCCTCTGCCAGAAGTCCTTACGCAGAAGCAAATGCCAGTCACTTCAGATAATATTGTTACTGCTGCAGAAATAGAAAGATGGCCCTATTTGTCAAAGGTTCAAATCCCCACCATAAAGGCCAATGTTGACTTGTTGATAGGAACCAACGCTCCCAAGATATTAGAGCCTTGGGAAGTGGTCAACAGTTGTGGAGAGGGCCCATATGCTCTAAGGACAGTGTTGGGCTGGGTGATAAATGGTCCATTGAATGAAGATGGAAATAACAGCAGCACTGAAGTGAAGCCGCGTTCTGCTCTAGTGAACAAGATCTCTGTATCTAACTTGGAGTTCCTGCTCAACAATCAGTATGACCATGACTTCAATGAAAAAACCTCAGAGAAAAGTGAAATGTCAAGAGAAGACATTCGTTTTATGGAAATCATGGAATCCTCTTCAACTTTACAGGATAAGAAATATTGTCTTAAACTGCCCTTTAAGAACACAGATGCTATGCTACCAAATAGCTACTCTGTAGCCAAGCAGAGGATACTTGGATTAAGAAGGAGGTTTATAAATGACTCTCGACTTCATGAGGAATATTCAAGTTGCCTCCAGGATGTCATTAAAAAGGGTTATGCCGAGCAAGTACCAGATCAACAGTTGAAAGGTACAGTTGGGAAAGTATGGTACATTCCTCACCATGGTGTTTTTCACCCAAAAAAAGGTTAGTTAAGAGTGGTGTTTGATTGTGGAGCCACTTATCAAGGAACATCATTAAATAAAGAACTGCTACAAGGACCGAACCTTACCAGCTCCTTGCTTGGAGTACTCCTTCGCTTCAGGCAGGAGACTGTAGCATTTATGGGTGACATTCAGGCCATGTTCCATCAGGTGAAGGTTGCAGAACAAGACAGAGACTTTCTGCGCTTTCTCTGGTGGCCAGAAGGAGACATCAGCAGAGAACTGAAAGTCTACAGAATGACTGTGCACTTGTTTGGAGCCGTTTCCTCTCCAAGTTGCGCTAGCTATGCGCTAAAGAAAACTGCAGATGACAACAAATATGATTTTTCTGATCAAGCTGTTCTTGCTGTCAAGCAAAACTTTTATGTTGATGACTGCCTGATGAGTTTGGGTTCAGAGGAAGAGGCCATAAAAATGGTAAATGAACTAAATGCTCTCTGTAAAAGAGGTGGATTTCAGTTGGAGAAATGGATCAGTAACAGTCGAGCAGTGTTGCAGTCTATCCCAGAAGAACACTGGGCAAAGGATTTAAAAGAGCTCAATTTGGATCGCGATGACCTCCCAGCTGAAAGAGCTTTAGGTCTACTGTGGTGTGTTGAGTCAGACTCCTTCAGATTTAAGATGGAGATGAAACGTCAGTCTCCAACTAGACGTGGCATGCTGTCCATCACCAGTTCAGTATACGATCCTTTGGGTTTTCTGTCTCCAGCCATCCTACCTGCTAAGATGATGCAGCAAGAGCTCTGTAGGAGGAGCTGTGGATGGGATGATGTCATCCCACTGGATATTTTAAAACGGTGGGAACAGTGGTTGGAGGAGGTCAAGTTACTGGCTTCATTCAAAGTAGCAAGATGTATGAAACCAAAAGATTTTGGGAACCTCAAATACTGCCAGTTACATCATTTCGCTGATGCCAGTAAAGATGGCTATGGAACTGTAACATACATCCGGTTGAAAGACAACAAGGATCATATTAATGTAGCTTTCTTACTAGGAAAGGCCAGAGTAGCGCCTTTAAAAACTGTGACGATCCCAAGACTGGAACTTACAGCCGCAGTTTTGGCTGCCAGAGTGGACGTGATGCTAAAGGCAGAGCTTCAAATGCAGCTGGATGAATCTGTGTTTTGGACGGACAGTACATCAGTTCTGAAATACATCAACAATGAGGATAAACGTTTCCAAACCTTTGTGGCAAATCGGATCTCAACAATAAGAGAGATTTCAAGCCCTTCCCAATGGAGGCATGTTGGTTCCAATGACAACCCAGCCGATGCTGCATCAAGGGGAATGAAACCGACCCGTTTTCTGACTAACCACATTTGGATTGAGGGCCCCAGCTTTCTTTGGAAGCCTGAGGGATTCTGGCCAGAGAATCCTGTTGATAACAAGATGGACTCCAATGATCCAGAGCTCAAAAGGGATGCTCTTGTGAACTGTGCTGTCACTGATTCAATTAAGCCCACTGATTTTCTTATTAACTACTTTTCCGAATGGAGGAAACTCAAGATTTCTGTTGCCTGGTTTCTCAGACTGAAAACCCATTTGTTGCAGCTCATTCGACAAACAGCTCATTTGAAAGATCCTGATCTTAATACTGGGCAAGTGAAAGGAAAAAAGGCTGCAGTGACATCAAAGGGCAACGCCTTAAAGCCCAAGGATCTGTTGGAAGCTGAGTTGGCCATTGTACGCTATTGTCAGCAGCAGAGGTTCGAAAATGAAATTTCCTGCTTGCTGTCCAAGACTGGAACAGTAAGCAAACAGAGTTCCATCTATAAACTGGACCCTATGTTGGATAATGGGCTGTTGAGAGTTGGAGGAAGGTTAAGTAAAGGAGCAATGCCCATGGAAGAAAAACACCCTCTTATTCTCTCTAAAGATCAGCATATCTCCAGGCTCATTCTTAAACATATTCATCAGTTGTTGGGACACAGTGGACGAAACCATACTCTGTCAACTCTTAGGAGGAAATATTGGATCACCAATGCAAATGCAGCAGTGAGAAAAATCATATCTGAATGCCGCAATTGCAGACGTTTTAATGGGAGAGCTTTGGAGCAGAAGATGGCGGATCTTCCAAAAGAGAGACTTGTTCCTGATTTGCCTCCATTTACAAATGTTGGAGTGGATTATTTTGGACCTGTTGAAATCAAGCAAGGCAGAAAACAATGCAAACGATATGGTGTGATATTCACCTGTATGACGAGCAGAGCAATACACTTGGAAGTAGCAAACTCCCTTGAAACAGATGCCTGCATTAATGCAATACGTCGTTTTATCAGCAGAAGGGGTCAAGCTGTTCACATCAGGTCGGACAATGGGACAAATTTTGTTGGAGCCGAACGGGAGTTGAGGCAAGCTCTCGCTTCATTGGATCATAAACGGATTCAAGATGCTCTTACGCCATCTGGAGTTGAATGGAGTTTCAATCCACCAGCAGGATCCCATCATGGTGGAGTCTGGGAACGTATGATACGCCTTGTTAGGCGCATCCTCAACTCCGTTTTAAGACAGCAACGATTGGATGACGATGGACTTCATACTGTTATGTGTGAAATAGAGGCCATATTGAATGATCGTCCAATAACAAGGCTATCAGATGAGCCAAATGACTTGGAACCTCTCACACCAAATCATCTACTGCTACTAAAAGGAAAACCTGCCTTACCACCTGGGCTGTTTGAACCGTCAGATATGTATGTGAAGCGCCGTTGGAGACAAGTTCAATACATCTCAGATTTATTTTGGAAACGCTGGATCAAGGAGTATTTGCCCCTATTGCAAGAAAGACAGAAGTGGAATCAACAGAAGCAAAATTTGAAATCTGGAGATGTCGTCGTCATCATGGATTCATCTGCCCCACGTGGCTCCTGGCCTCTTGCTAAAGTAATATCGGTTTTTTCTGATAAAAAAGGCATGGTGCGATCTGTAAAACTGCAGACAAAGAACAATATCATTGAAAGACCTATTACCAAACTTTGTTTGATACAGGGGGTGTAAATCAACAGTTATGTATTCATTTGCTCCTATTGTTATTGCATATAATTGTTACGTCTGCCTGCCATAACAATTAGGGGCCGGTGTGTAGGAGCAGATTATGAATTTCTGTATTCCAAATGGTTTGGGTCACATGATCTGTCAGCTGTCTATATAAGTATGATCCGGTGTTGATGAGGACAGGTGTGTTCCACCCGAAAGGGGGAAACAGTTTTTGACCGCAACGCAACGCAAAGCAATACTACCGATACAGAAATGAAAGCTATGTGGATCGCAGAAACAATGTATGCGGTGTTATTGTGAACATTGCCGAGTCATGGAAATAAATGGATTACCTGCACTAACATCAAGGACGGCTCTCATTTCAATTAAGCGGCTAAGTAATCGGCGTGTCAACTTTACCCTGGTGTACCACCTCAGGGGCTTAAAGCTTTGGCTTAGCCTCTATAATAACCATGGGTATAAATGCAGCGTTCCAGGCTGCACGGAGGAAGTGGAACATTTTCACATTCTTCCCAAGGATCCGAAGATTCGACAGGCATGGATTATTTTTGTCTATCTGAAGATCCCTGCAAAGTTTGATGCTCAGCTGTTCATTTGCTCGAAGCATTTTACTGAAGACGGCTTTCAAAATGTTGGACAGTTCAAATCAGGATTTGCTAAACTTCTTTTACTGAAACGAGGGGCTGTTCCCACCGTAATGCCATCACAGCCGCAAGCTGGAATGATGATTCTGTTGCTAAGCTGTTGATAGCAATGCTAGCATATCTATGGTGACCAGATTTGGGTTTCTGAAAAGTAGGACATGTCCAGGAAAGAGAGGACGTCTGGTCACCCTACCATATCTACAATCCCGATGTTTCAGTGAGTGAGTGCTTGTTGCTATGATGCGTCTTTGCTCAGCAGCTTCCCTCATTGTAAACTGCTGCTGCCTTTATTAAAGCATTTTCTTCACGTTCTCAGTCTTACATTGATCTAACTAGCTGGTAAACTGTTTTTTTTTCACACAGAAATATTAGGATTATACAGTCCTGATTTCTTTTGAATAGTATAAACTCTTTGTAATTCTAGTGCAAAGTCTAATTTATTTTTGTTAAATTGCTTGAAAAACATTATTTTTCAGCATCATACCTATAATAGGAAGTTAAATATAAAAATATATAATTAAAATAAACATAATTACATCCAAATACACCGAAATGCTACAGGTTAGTATAATAAAATATGTAGTCCTTTTAATGCATTTATTCAATCCTTTATAACTTTAAGGTTAAAGTTATCTGTCAATAAAAACAGAGATTTAGATGTCTAAATTTGTACAGTAAACAACAGTCAAAAACGTAATAAAGATAAGATTTTATATATATATATATTTATATAAGATTTATATAAATATATTTGTATATTTTTTTTTACAAACAATTAGTCTTAATCTTTGTTTTTAAGTAATTCAGTAAAAACATTAAAAAAATAGAACTCATCTTTGCTCTAACACAGATAGTTTATCCAATAATAACTTTAAATATTTACTAATAACTGCTCACTCCTTTTAATATGATTGCACTTATTTAATTCTACATTTCTGGATATAATTTATATCTGTTTTTGTCATCAGGTCCCTTTTGAAAAGATTTGTTTTTAATTAGCTTTATATGAATCAACTAAATGTAATAATTTACTGATCACTTTTTGTTAAAATAAACTGTCCTAATTATAAAATCAACCGGGATGATGAACCCTGTCTTACCTGAAAGACATAGAAAACCACACGGCCATCATCATGTAGGTGGTCCGACGGTACTCAGGGGAGAAAATGGTTTGGAAATTATTCCACACCTAAAAGGATACAAAAGGAAATGGAGGAAATGATTTTGCACGGCCAAAAAGAGAGTAAATGGTCAGAAAACATCTCAGAGCAAGTATTAGTTGATCGAATTATGAATTTCAGGTCCGAATGGTTCTAAAAAAAAAAAAGAATAAACACCAGATATCCTGCAGAAAAACGAAAAAGTAAAATAAAAAAACATAAGCCAAAATGTCAAAAAAAATAATTATAAGTTTGTTCACCTGGTGAAAAACTGCGGCGAGTTTTAACCTCCATTTCTGATGCCAGGCAGCGGTATCGCTCATGTTCATCAGCTCATCAAACTGTTTCACCGTTTTAATGGTGGTCACCTGGAGGCAACAGATCGCACCTTTAATGCTTCATTTTTATCAGAGATCAGATTTAGTGGCGTTCTGTGAAACTTACAGAGAAAACTCTTTCTGGGTAACCTTTGGCCCTCATGTTGGTGTCGTGGACCTGCTTCAGAATCATCCAAGCCTCGTCATGCTTCCCGTTCTGCAGGAGGACAACAAGACAACTACCTAGAACATTCTCATGTCTGAGAATCAGACAAACACCAGACAAAATGTTATTGAAATAACTGCCGTTAAACACATACCTGTAGATGTCTGAATTTGGACATGAAAGTCAAAAATGTGAAGAAAAAAAAAGATTTATACTTGCTCCTAATTATGGACTCATAGATACAAAGGAGATTTTTTATTTATAATAGATGAGGATCTTCATCAGATCTTCATCTGTGAGAATACAAGTTTAAAAACCTCCCCAATATACAAGTACAAATCACAACTTTGACTACTTTTCTATGTACAAATAAAAAAATTCTAGTACAATTTACAAATTTATGCAAAAAAATTAAAACCTCTTAAAGCAAAGACATAGAATATGTTTGAACGTCTGCCCTAATCACTATATAGGGCTCTCTATAGTGGTTACGCCTTTTTTAATGTGCAGAGGTCACAGATCAGTGGACTGGGGTCCTGATCTGGATCCACCTGCAGGCTAATCTGGACTCAAACTGGTTTAAAACATTTATAAACTACTGCATGTTGTTTGACAAAAGTATCTAACTTCACCTGCATTGCTTCTCCTGTTAATACAGTAAAGTCATTCAGAACGTCCGGCACCAGGCTGCAAGGGAGTTTAGGTGTTTTATAAGAGATATGAAAGTCAGGAAATCATCTATATATATCGAACTATGAAAGATTGTTTTAAAAAGCCCACATTCTTATCTTCAGCTACCACAGTACACATGTCAGATTAAATAATACTATTTATACTTCAGCGATAGTATCAAAGTGTTACTTTAGTGCATCTCTTATACTATATCCTTTGGTTGTGCCTTTCTTTTTACATCTCTTTGCAGGTGATGAAGCAGACTGAAAATGTTTTATCATTGTCTCCCTTTTATCTCCTCTTTCTTTCCTCTTTTCTCCTTTTTTTCTGTTTTTCTTTTCCTGTTCTACTAACATTGCAGTGTCCATATAAATCTACTCCCTGCATGAATTATAATAAAGCTATTGATATGCATAAATCTAGCGGAACACTATGGCGATAGCCGTACTGCTCCACTTGTTAAAGTAAAATCTGTTGGGCTCTTTTTTTGGCATCAAGACAATTATTCTTATTGCCACATCGCCAAAAAAAAAAAAAAGCACTTCTAATGTTACAATGAAAACAGTTTTTATTTTTTTATTTTTTTTATTTAAAAAATCTAAGTATAACAATGATTCATAAAAACCTCATTTTATTTCAGTGTTAAATGCTGTTTAAAGTAACAGGTTATAATTAAAAATGTCATCAAACCTTTATTGGTTGTTGATTTTCCTTTTTCGAATCCCACTCATTTTTAATTAATGACCCCTGGTCTGTTGGATGAAAAAGTAGTGGACTCCAAATTTCCCACAATGCACCTTGAAAAGTAGTGATCATCCAATGTCTCGCAAAGCATCGTGGGATTTGTCACAGCGGCCCCTTGTCGCTACACGACAACAAGAAAGATGGCGCAGGCACCGTGTCAGAGGCGGAGTTAGGTGACCAGCAGGGGAGCCGAAAAGTAGTGACCATCTGTCCGAACGGTCAGTTAACTGAGTTCACTATAAAGTCCACCTTATAGTCAACGCTCTATATAGTGATTGAGGGATTTAGGGGTTAGGGCGGACGTTCAGATACTGCCATATTATAATATAGCAGAACAGAATAGAATATAAATGTTTCATACTTCCAAATATGTGATTCAAACTTATACATTTGTGCTTTGACAAAGTTGTATGTGTCTAAATAGTTTTTATAACTTCTACACTTATATTCTCACATATCAAGATCTGATGTCACATGTATCTATGGGTTAATAACAAGAAACACAGAGTACAACTCTTGCATATATTTACTATTTTGACTTTCATTCACAAACTCATTCATCTGCTTGTTGTATTGACAGTAAACTCACCCCATACTTTTGAAATTAAAGTTACTGAGCAAATATTGTCGGAAAAAAATTCAATTAAATCTATCGATCAAAGCCAAGTTTATCTTTGGTGAATCTTCTCTTGCTACAGCTAGTTTACATAACGACTGCATGGAACGTGAGCTCTGAATAAATGACTCCTCTGCTTTGTTTTTTATCATAAGCTCTAATTTATTTTTATATATGTTTCATGAGGTCCATTGTTGGTTGAGCGAGGTGAAAGCTCACCTCCAGGTAGAAGCGTGGGCTCTCAGGCATGGTGCTGAGTGCACAGATGGCGGCCACAGACGGGAAAGCACACACCAGCACAAAGACTCTCCAGCTGTGGAACTGGTAAGCTGAGCCCATCTGAAAACTCCAGCCTGCACAGGCACAGACAAACAGGGGAAAGTGAAACCAAAGTTCCCTCACAGAACCCTGCAGCCAGAAAAAATACAATGTTGAAACATATGAAATACCTTTAGGGGAATTAAAAAGACAAAAATCCCACGTAAACATTTTGGGAATCACTCCTTCTTTCAGAGATGGAGGCTGCTTTTCTCTGTTAAATCTTTACCAGCTTACAGGTTTTAGTCGTATTTATCTCTGGCAGTTGAGGCAGTAATCAAAGAAGGTTGATTCTGTGTCTGAATAACCTTTTCTGTTTTAATTTAACTCCAAGTTTTGGATCTGCAACAATTACTAGTAGTCATACTCTTCATCTTTCGCTTATGCAGGATTGTGTTGCCACAGCAACCGGGGGCCTTTTTCCATGGAAGTATGGACCATTGTGGACCATTGCCCCATTTCAGGCTTGCAGCAGGGTTGGACCTATTTTTTTATTTTGTTTTTCTTTTCAAGTCTTAGGGAAGCGGCTGTTCCAACTGTTGCAGTTCCGAATTCTCCCAAGTGGTGCACAACTTTAAACGAGGGATTGTTGTGGCGGAAGGTTCGCAAAAAAGTTTGGTTGTGGCCAGTTTGTCGTAAGAATCTTGCTAACCAGTTAGCAACTTAGTGCTAGTAGGTTCCCAATGGTAAATTCCATTGGGACCAAGTAGCACTAAATTGGTGACTTAGAAACGACGCTGTCAAGGAACGCTATGGACAGCGGAAACATGCAAGAGGAGGAGAGTTTAGTGTCGGAGGTCGTGGATGAGTCTCCTCCGTCATCCATTTTTTATTTAGAGGAGGAAAGCGGGGATGAAGATGTTGTGGAAGAGGACGCCAGGGCGGCAGAAGCTTGGTTTGGTGTAGAAGGCTTCCAGCCGTACATGTTTGAGCCCTTGCCTCGCAACGCTGCCAGTTCTGTTAGCTCTACGCCTGCCGAAGATACAGACGTCCATCCCTGTGGACACTGGGACGCAACTCAATGGGAAAGGAAAGGATTCTGATTTCTGATTTCAACCGTTGCAAATATTAGCTGCGACATATGAATCAAGATGCTATGACCGAAAAAATTTGATTGACAGATGACCGTTGATATATGATTGGCCGAATTTAGGTGCTCGGGCTGACGTAGAACTAACTGGCCTGCATAAGATAACAGAAAAAAAAACCCCACAAATTTTAAGCAAAGAGGACAGAGAGGAGACCTGCACCATTTTCATACAGCTAATGTTATAGCATGTGAGCAAAACTCCTAAATATTCCACCCTGGGTTGCAAAAAAGGATATACCGTAGCAGCCATTAAAAATGGCCCTTCCCAGTCAAACGCCAGCTGAATGGCAGCCCGCTTCCCTCCTCCCAGCAAAATCCCCTCCAATTTCCAGTCACTGCAGTGACCCCCCTCTTCTATATACCATTACAGGGTCCGACCAGGAGATGACACTTCTTTTTAGATCTTAATGTCCACAAATCATGACAGAAAGAATATTTTAGTACAAAGATTGATGTTTAAGAAGGAACTGCAGGGGATCAGCCAAGGACCCATCAAAGAAAGTGGGGAAATTTTGGATGGCTACTACTGTAATTATAATGTAAATTTCATTTCATTCCATTTATTTTGAAACATGATATGATTTAACAATGTTTACATTGACAGCTTCAAAAAAATGCATCATTTTTCAAAAAGGAGTAGGAGGAAGCATAAGCTTATTAGGCCCTCCCCCTCAGTTTACATGTGTCATGGTGGTAAAGGATAATTATTTACGGTAAGACAATATACCAACTTTTTATATATTACTCTTTTTTGTATTCATCAAAAATACTTTTCTTAATATTCTTTTTTGAATTGCTGGATGCATTTAGATTGTTTAATGTTTTCAGGCAAGCTGTTCCAGAGCTTCACTCCGCTAATTGATAAACTAAAGCTTCTTTTTGTTGTTCAAACATACTTAGTTTTGAAATTTAATTTTCCTCTTAGATTATATTTTCCATCTCTATCAGAAAACAATTGTTGTATGTGCTCAGGAAGTAAGTTATTTCTTGCTTTATAAAGAATTTGAGCAGTTCTGAAATTGATCAGATCTACAAATTTGAGAATTCTTGAATCAAGGAATAAACAGTGAGTGTGATCTCTATAATGCTTGTTATTCGTTACTCGTATTGCTTTCTTTTGCATAATAATCAATGGTTAAATGTTTGTTTTGTCAGTATGACCCCACACTTCAACACAATAGGTTAGATAGGGCTGAAACAATGAGCAGTATAATGTGTATAAAGCTTGTTTGGTTAGAAGGTGCCGGGCTTTATTTATAACAACCAAACATCTGGCCAGCTGTGACCGGACGAGCTGTATATGTCCCTTCCAACTAATTTTATTATCTAAAATGACACCTAAAAATGTTATTTCATCAACTAATTCTAATTCTACATAATCAATACTTAACTTTATTTCACTACTTTTTTTAATGTTTCCAAATATCATGAGCTTTGTTTTTTTTTTTTTCAAATTTAACGATAGTTTATTTATATCACACCATCTCTTTATTTTAATCAATTCTTGTGTAGCTAGCGCAGTTTTTCTCAAATTCTTCCCGGAAAGTGTTGAAATAAAATGTTTTCCTGATTACCACACAGGTAGAATCACTTATTCACCTTGCAATGTGTGCCTCTGATTACTGTCTCTTTGGTTAGATTTATGCAGTGTGGATTAAGGCAATTCATAAAAATCCATTAATTAGGAGAATATATGTTGCATTCCAACATTTTAACAACAGTGAAGCAGTGTCTTATTGTTTTGTTTTTGAGATACACATAACCCCCCGGCATTAGTCCACAACCACAGGAAAAAAACTCCTGGAGGAAACTCTGTAGTAATAATTTTTAAACCTGTTCATTTCAGACTCTTTATAACCCAGGGAAACAGAAACAGATCAAGATCAAACGGCAATAGGTTTGAAATAAAGTGGAGGATGATTCTAATGGATACTGTGTCTTTCAGAGCACTACTCTCTGATAATCACTTATTTTCTGAAATGACTTCAATAACATGATTGACCTGAGAAGGACTCATAATCCTGCTTTTTTTTTTTCTCACCATAGTGTGGGATGATGGCCCAGGCCATGGCGGAGGCGTAGATCCCACCGATCATCCAGAACATGCAGAGCCAGCTCAGGTGCTCGCCACGCTTCTCTTGGGCGAGAAACTCTGAGTAATAAGAAAAGACGATGGGGATGGAGCCACCGATGCTGTAGAGTTACAGAAAGAGGCAGAATACAGAGAAAGGTGATTAAAAGGAAAATTATGCTTTTTACAAAGTTAGTAGCAGATTAAAAAAAAATGATTTAGAATTAAAAAGGAAACAGAATTCAAAGGTGAATTTTTTACATTGTTATGCAGTAAAAGTGAAGGTTCAATTCAGTTTATTTATATAGCGCCAATTCACAACACATGTCATCTCAGGTCACTTTACAGTTCAACCAGATCATACAGTAAAATTTATTCAAAGTTTTCTATCTAAGGAAAAACAGCTGATTGCATTGACTCATTGACTTGAATGCAATCCCTCACATTAAAAATGCTTAAATGGTTAAAAAACATTTTTTACACCTTTTAAATTTCTTCTATTTTCTCACGCTTATTATTCTCCATCTTTTAAATATGTATTATTTCGCTCTCTGATGCGATCTCTCCTCTGCTCTGGAGCAGAAGGACGCTGCCTGTCAGTCACTATGAGCAATCCCTGTTGAGGTTGGAGCCTCTGTGCATTGAAGAAGACAGCAAGAAACCAGAGCCCTGATTGGACAAGCAAAGGTCTGCCTTTTCCAGTGGCTAAGCCTCGTACAGGATCCGTGGAGCAGGGGCGGGTCGTTACGCTGGCTGCTCGATGCTGATTGGCAGAACACATTAAAATAATTGACTGACAGTGGCCAAACAAAGGGGAGGGTTTCCTCATGGGACTCAGACTGGAGGAAACAGCGATCATTCAGAACAGTTGCTTTGTGCTGAACTCTTGCTGTGGTTTTGTGGAGTTGATTATTTCAGAGCGCTTTGTAACAATGTCTTTTTTCTGTTTTAGCATTTGTTAGTGCATTATGTTACATTTGTGTGGCGTCACAATTATTTCAAAACGCCCACAAGCAAAATAAACAGACTTACATGTATGTTAAAATACTTCTGCGCATGGTTATCTACCATCGCACAATAAAATCACAAATGTGAGAGGAACTGCCGCTTCGAGAGGAGAAAATTGCCAGCTCCTCCCAGGTGCGCTCAGGATCGTGCTCGGATCTCACCGCTTGCACGATTTTTCATCAAGCGGCCACGCTTGGGGACGGCTGCGCTCTCTAAAGTGTCTCTGCCCTCAGACTGATTTTCTCCCTGCGTGAAGTAAAATGTGTTAAGGCCCAATCAGGAGGAGGACTACAGAAGAGGTTTGTCTCTGCTCAACCTGTCAAAACACATTTTTCTTTGCGCTCGGACAAAATCAGTCAGGCCAGAGACGCTTTCAAAAGTGCAGCTTTCCTCGAGCGTGGCCGCTGGATAGAAAATCGTGCGCGAGGTGAGATCCCTAGCATGATCCCGAGCGGGCGTCGGAGGAGCTGGCGCGCACAGAGAGCAATTTTCTCCTCTCGAAGCAGATATTTTAATGTATCAATTTTAATGTATGTATTTTTTATTTCTTTATCCTTACGTGAAGTTATGTAAGGTAGTGCCGGAGTTGAGTTTGAGAAATCACAAAATCTAGCACGATATTGGGATTTTGGCCGATATCCGATATGCCGATATTTTAAAACTCATGTAGCCGATAACCGATATCGATACCGATGTTAAAGCTGGACAAAAATAAGTAGTCATTGAAATAGCAGTTTTGTTATCCATTTCTGACACTTTGAAAAATAATATACTCAAATATATTTTCATATTCTGATATCAAATATATTTTTAAAGACGCGGTATCGATCTATTTTACTTTCAAAATCTTGTGAAATTTCATCGTTCTGTTACAAACTCTCGTGATATTTTGCAAATTCTTGTGAGATTTTGTTAGTAAAATAGATCGATACCGCATCAATATATCAACATATAAAAATATGGCAAAATTTCGTGAATTTTCGGGGGATTTCGTAGCATAACGATGACATATAGCAATATTTCATTAGTAAAGAGATTGATATGGTGTTTTTAAATGGCAATATATCAGCATATGAATTTATTGTGATATTTTAATGTATCAATATTTTTTCCCTCGTCTTTAGAAGTTTTTAAGTCTGTAAAAAAGAAGTTTTTGAGGAAGAAGAAGAAGTAGTATTTTTTATATTTTTTTTTTAGACTTTAGAAACTCAGAAGCTGATCAAATATCGGGTTAAATATCGGTGGGGTGGCCGATGTCCGATATTCAGTTTTAAGGCCGATACCGATAGGGGGCCGATTATATCGTGCATCCCTAACAAAATCCATCTTGAATATAACAGTTTGATTGTCAGACCCATTTAACATGGAGGCACTTGACGCCACACCCACAGAACAACACAGGAACTTCTCACCTGAAGAAAATTGAGGTAAATAGGCAACAGGCTTATAGATGCATTGGTGCTGAACTGCTGAGGTGTCAGTCTGCTCATTAAACAACGTTTTAAAGATATTTTTTAGTAAAAACTTAAATAAAGCCTATTTTGAAAAAAGAAAACACACTGTTCATGACAAAATATGTTTTGTTAGTTCATTAGTTCTGACAAATGAATTCTTACAAATCTCCATCAATCTTTACTTGATAATCAAGTAAATAAAACAAATTAAATGTTTTTCAGCAGCATCTGTTTTGTGATTTTTGGCACTTCAACTCAAATCAAATCATCTACTGTTTCTGCATCAGCGGCTGTGACTCCTTATATGATTCATCTGCCTGCTTACCCAACACCAGAGGCCAAACGGCAGAAAAGGAAGGAGCTGTAGCCCTGGACGAAGGATGAGAAGAAGGCGAACACGCTGTTTATAGAGAGCGAAATGAGGAGCGTCTGTCTCCGACCGATCCGATCAGCCAGGCCGCCCCAGACGAAGGCTCCAACCATCATCCCCAGGTACACGATCAAACCTGAGGGAGGAGGTAGGAAAAGTCAGTTGATCGGTAAGAGATGAGAGACAGAGCGAAATGACTGGAAGAGATAATGAAGACGAGGACATAGGCAGAGGGCATGATAACAGATTATTCTTCTCCAACAAACCCGTGTCTCATACTTTAAAACATACTTTCACTCTCATTAGATTTCTAATGTGCTTTAAATTACCTCCTTGGGAAACCTTAATGGAATTCCAAAAAGATTTACATAAATTATGAAACTGGAAGAACAGTAGGAGATTCCTCAGAAAAAAGCAGGAGTTTGTGTAGAATTTTAGAAGTCTGTCTCTCGTCTTATGATGGACGTTAAAATATGAGTTTATTAATCAGCGTCTGAAAGATTTGTGAGGCGTTTTATACAAATTGGACGAAAATAAGCTCCACTTACATCCACCTGTGTAGCAAAGAGGATTATGTTTTTGGTTTTTGTTCTGTTTCAAAAATAAAATTATGCTTTTATTACCAAATATTGGTAGAGATCCCAAAATATTATTCCATTAAGAGAAGAAAATCCCTTTATGAAGTCAGGCTTTTTACACTTGGTAAATACACATCCAAGCAGATTTATTTAAAACACATACAAACATAAACATTAGAATTTTGAACGCATAATACTTAAGCGGATTCCAGAAAAGAGAAAGGAAAGAAGATCTGCTGGAAGAACGGAAAAAAACTTCCCCAAATAAATACGTTATCTAAAAGAACCAAAGAAGGAGAGGTGGACGTTCCTTTTATGGAGGTGGGGGGTGTTGGGGAGTTAGATAAGCATCTCCCTGAAGTGAGTTTTTGGAACTTGGTTGGTTGAAACTTGGCTGTAAAAAAAAATAAATAAATAAACATTTTGCAGTTAAGATAGAAAAAAAAATGCAATCTCTTAATCTGCTCTATCCAGAAATCCTCAAGTGGAAAAGTTTTTGCTTCACCTGGTTTAATTTCGTAAAAATTCTTCTTTAAGGAACCTTTGGCTATCCAAATATTAATCGGTTAATCGAAAAAGGAATTGACAGATTCATCGATTTGCAAAATAATTGTTAGCTGCAGCCTTAATGTAAAAAGTTACAGAGCGTTGCTTTAAATCAATGCCGAATTATTTGATCGCTTGTGTTACACGTTTATAAAAGTGCTCCAAAGATTACAGATGGAAAAATTGAGCATCCAGATAAACCCCCCAAAAAACATGAGAATCAAGGAGCTAACATGACATCCACTAATCCAAAGCTGCTGCTGTAAATCTGTCTGACGCTCCCACACTCGCTCACTTCCAGTCAGTTATTTATTGACATCCTGTCAACCCGAGGTCTCACTGATACGTCTGAGGCGAGATCACTCTGAACTAGAAGCTAAGAGGACATTTTAAACTGCAGCCAGAGACACCAGCATTCAAATTTAATCATTACTAACACAAAACAGCCAAACCGTGATCTGCGTTGGATCACTTTTCTCATAAAGTCGTTTAATGCCCAGAGATCCCCAAAACTCTGGATAGTACAAAAAATGAAGCTTTTACCAAATAATCCAATGTCTATTGATTGTCATTGATTATGAAATCTTCATCAGTAAGAAATGATCAAGCAGCTTGGATGCCTAATGAAGCAAATGATTTTCTATTATTTATGAGCTCATTACTACCTTTTTTTTTTTTTATTTTAAAACAATTGACAAATATTTAAGCAGGGGCAAAAAAATAATATATTCATACAACATATTTTTTCCTGATTATTCTTTTTTATATTTTGTGAAAAAAAAGCCAATTCTCTTTCCCTAATGGGAACACAAAGAAGTTTCCCTTAATGAATATTATTAAACAGCAGGGAGAAAAGGAAGTTCAATGTCTTATACTCTTCTTCTCTTCTTTTATTTACAGTTAGGATTTGTAATTTGTTCCCATTAGATGAACTGTACTGAAAACTGTTTGTCAGGGTTGGTGAATGTTGCTGTAGACCCAAATGCAGAGTAGAAGAGGCATTGATAATTTCTTGCTAAATTTAATGAAGAGGTAAAAATACAGAATGCAGACCGATCGACAAGAAATTCAAGAAACAAAAAAATAGATACTAGTTAGGAATAAACCTAAAGAATGATCCAGCAATGAGCAGCTGAACAGGAGGTGTATATATGTGAGACAGAAACAATGGGAGCACCGATTAGCTAATAGGGAGCAGGTGTAGACAGAGTAACTAGAAGGGAAGGACACTAGGGGGAAACAAAGAATAACCAGGGAGAAACACTGTGATCTAAAAGTAACTAGAAAATAACTTAAATAGGTATAAAAGGTAGGGCTGGGTACCGAACATCGGTTCGTTTATGGTACCGACCGAAATGCTTCGGTTCTACAGAGTATCGAAACATGCCTCGTCTTTCGATACCAAGTTTCGGTGATTGGCTGTAACACTTAACGTGATTGCGTCATCCAGGAAAAATACACAGGTGGTCACGCCTACAGCCAGAGTTCATGTGTATCTGTTGTGAACTGGTTGCGAGCGTCATGGAACCCCTTTAAAATGCCCCCCAGGTCAAAAGTGCGGCTTCACTTTATTAAGACTGATGCCAAAAGTGCGTAATGCAATACATCGCGCACGGAAACAATTTAAGAGCAGAAAGTTGCTCGGTGTTTGACTGCAAGAAGAGCGGACCACAGCCGGCGCGACCATCCTCCTCTCAGCAGCCCGTGGGCGGAGCAAAGCCAGAGCGGAGTGAATCATGCTGCGTTCACAACGGACGCAGCAAGAGCAGCAAAATCGCGTCTGCTGCTTTTTGTGCTCTGGCTGCGCATTCGAAAAGTGTGTCTGACATGGGTTGGGCGGAGCTACTCTATCCTTTCTTTGCCTTGCAGCTATATTTGCTGTGATCAGTGGGAATAAAGTAGTTTTAATTATGTTTTTAAGTGAGAAAATCCACCTCAAAACTTAATCAGTGCAGTCAGTTCATCAAGATTACCATCCTGCCTTCCAATATTATTTCTGTTGGAGCCGCTCAGACCCCCACATACCAGCGGTGCGCTGTCAGTAGGAATCCCATTCAACGGGCTTGTTTGTCTCCTGAGAAAGCAGACATGTTAATTTTTCTAAAGGAAAACTGTTAAGTAAAAAGGTCCTCACAATGTAACAGTGAATATTAGACACTGAATTTTTTTATGTAAGAGGAAAAATGTAAATGGAAAAATCAGAGCTTAAAATAAAACTCAAGATTTGTACTTTTTTATGTTGTGTAATTTTCTTTTTCTTCGAATTGATATCATAAAACTGGTATCAAAAAAAGTATGGTTCAGGAACCGGTATCGAAGTGAAGGTATCGGTATTGGTACCGGCACCGAAAATTTTTGAACAATACCCAGCCCTAATAAAAGGCAATAAATCTAATGACTACAAAATAAGAAATGAACAAGGGAAAAACTAGAGTATAATAGAAGGGACTGGAGATAACCGAAGCCATGGAAAACCTAACCTAAAGACAAGAGACAGCATAACTATAACTAAAACTAGACCAAGATATAAATACATAACCAGGAAGAGCAAAACTATGAATACAAAAATGAACAACACGGAACAAAATAAAGCAAACTCAAGAACCACAAAAAATAAAAAACTTAAACAGAAACAAAAGGTTCAATATGTAAGATGAGAACACTGTTTTATATTCTACACTCTTTTTCTCATCTTTAATTCATTTTTCAGTCGAACTGAAACATCTTAGACCACCAAGAAGGAAAAAGAGCAGATTTGTAGAAACAAAAGGATGTTATAAATAAAGCTTATAGCAAACCGCAGTGATGCAGAAAAAAAGAGAAAGAAATGAGCTGGAAAAGGTGTTAAAGAGAGGTAGCGAAGCTCTACGCCGAGCTGAGCATCTCAGGCGGAAGTGGTAGGAGAAGGAGATGGAGAGCATGAAAAGAGGAGTAAAAAGGGAGAAAAAGAGAGGAGGGGGCAGCGGCGCGTCATCACTGTGACAGAGCTCCTCGAGGCGCCAGGACAGAGGAATCAAGTGGATGTGTGTGGGGAGGAATAAAAAGGGGGGGGGGGTCACTATAAATAGCTGGTTACCCCTGTTCTTCATGCAGAGCTTTCTAACAGCAGAACACAATTTCTATAACTTCAGGTAAAATCATCATTTTTATGTTTATCAAAGCAAATTTCAACTTAGAGCCTCATTTCCACCTACATTAATGTGCATCAAACACTGTTGCTAATTTTAGCCAGGTAGCAAAAGCATCCAATCCAATTTCCTCATGCCAGCCCTGTCCCACAGGAACCAGTAAATCAGACAGGCCTAGTTAGATCTGCCATCTTGTCTTTATCCCATCTGTTTCCCTTCATCCATCATTTCACTCACTAAATCCTTTAAAAAGGCCAAACAGGCATAAGAACACAGAAAGGTTCCTGAATGCTGCAGGAAAAAAGCCACACCAGCGTCTTTCTGGGAAAACAGACTAATCTTTGCAGCAGTTGCTACACTCAGATAATAACAACTAAACAGGAACATGGCCTGAAATTTTGGAAAACGCAAACATTTGAGCTTAGTTTGTAACAGAAGTCGCCCTTTTCTGTGCAGACCTCCTCAGTTTCTGGTTAACTGGCTGCAGCAACGGGCAGCTTCATGAGAAGGGCAAATCAATGACAACCACTGCGTTCCCTCCCGCTCACTGAGCATCAACGCTGCATCACAATTTCATTTAAGTGTCACTCTAAAGTCCCGAGTATCTATTCCTTATTCAAATAAATATCCCCCTAAGATGTGACCTAAAAACCTGCAATTGGAAGCCTCCTCCTAAAAAAAAAGATGGCAGTGTTTTATGAAATGAGCTTTTACAGTCGGCTGGTGTGAACCGCACATGTGCAGAGGCTCCTCCACTGTATGCAAGGCATGATTCCATGTTGAGACTGAGTGCTAATGGAGCACACAGGATGGTGGGGGGAGTTAGAGAACAGCAGGAAATCAGGGGATGCAGAGAAGCTGGAGCAAAGAAAAAAAAAAGCCTCTTCTGCAATGAGTCAGACATGTTGCGTAAGAGGCAAAGAAGAGGATGGAAGCGGGTCGTGTCTCCTAGCTGAGGACTCCACCCCTAAATACCCCAGTATTCCTACAACCTAAGCATTTATCCTGCTTCCTTTAGAGGTGAAATCTTCAGGGTGAGGGATGGAGGAGGATTCAAACTCCTTTAAAGACGCCAAATCGCCGCCCCTGCAGCATGCTGCCAGAACTGACATATACAGGGAATATCATGGTGATGTCAGCTGCAACACGGCCTTTACAAGCTCCCTGAAGTACAAAATGTACAAATGTTAGCAAACACCAAAAAGGGTGCAGGTTAGCTTATAAAATCCCATTTGATCTTAGTCCGTTCTATTTATCAGCGCTGTCTGGAAGTCAATCTGGAAAACAAATGCTTAAAATTCCTCCTGCTAAACCCCTCCCTTGCAGGAGTTTCAAAGAGGACCAGACACCAGCAAGGATTCAGTTCAGTTTATTTCTACAGCGCCAATTCACAACAAATGTCATCTGAAGGTACTTTACAGTGCAATAGATCATAAAATCAGATTGAGTCAAATTTTACTATTAAAGGAAAATCAGTTGATTGCATCATTCATTGACTTGAATGCAATCCCTCACACTAAGCATGCGTGTAGCGACAGTGGAGAGGAAAAACTCCCTTTTAACAGGAACAAACCTCCAGCAGAACCAGGCTCCGAGCCAGCTCCCATGTCAGAGGATGAAGAGAGCACATCCAGCCACAGTCAGAGAAACAGGACTACACTGAAAAACAGGCCGATCTCCAACATCTATAAACAAAGGTGTTGATGGCAGCAGCACAGCTGATATTTCTCTCCAGGATGGTGAATAGATGAATAATAATATTCAAACACAATATTACCAGTGTATTGAGTTAGGTTCTGCTTCAAATTTCCCTTTCTGATACTCTGGATGAAATGTTTTAATATTTCCTTCTTTACATCTGATTGTCACTTTTATTGGTATGAATCAATACATTGTTCCAAAGTTCATCATTAGGTTAATAAGTTGGGTTTTTTGTTTCCTTTGTTTAAATTAAAATAAAGTAAAGAGAGCCAACCGAGAAACCGCTCGACTTGTAAGCAATGATTCGTCTGTATTTCTGGGTCTTGAACCGAAAGTACTTCAGACATAAGTGTGTCTGTGTGTGCTTACAGATTGATCCACACATCTGAATACAGATTTGTGGATTTTTTTACACATTTGTAAACCAGATTACACACACAGTAGTTTTACACATTTGCAGATTGTTGTACAGACACACAAATCTCCTCACACATTTACAGTTTCATTTACACATTTTCAAATCCCACTGCACACACACAAATCGAGATACAGATACACATCTCTCCACACACATTTGCAAATAATAAAGCAACAATTTTGGCCCCATATCCAGTGAGCAATTTTTTTCATCTCCACTGTCGCTGCTTGCATGCGCAATGAAATGGATTGCTGCAAAGTCAATGACAAAGCCCCAACAAATGTCTCCAATCACCACATGTTCATGCAGGAGGAGCAAATCCTGCAAAGCCAATGACTGAATGCAATCAGATGAGAGTCCTTATATAGAAACATTTTAACCGATCTAACTGTATTATCTGGTTTAAATATCTCTGTAATGTTCCTTGAGAAGACATGTTGTGAAATGGCACAATGTAAATGAACTGAATTGAATTGAAATTGAGTTGAAACTTAAAGGTGCAGTAGGAGATCTTTTCTGACGCATTTTTTACCATGTGGCTTAAAGATCTTCCCACAGCTGCTTAGCAAGCAGTGAAATAGAAGGTCTGGCAGTGAAACTAAAATATATGGTCCCCGCTTCAGTGAGAAATCAATGAATAACCCCAACCAATCACAAAAGACGGTCCGTTGTACACGATTGGTTCCATGAAACATCAATCATGGTCATCTGCTTGTCCCTCCCCCCTGTAGGACGCCATGGCTGGAAGCTAGCCACTGTTATGTTATGTTCACACTTATGGTGACCAGATTTGGGTTTCTGAAAAGGAGGACACTTGTTGGGGGCAGCTGGGGCTGCTGACTTGACCGGACTGGCAACCCCGGCGGCGGGAGGCAGAGCGACCAACCCGACCCGGTGACAGTATGCACGGGGCCGCCGGTGTCCAGGCTACCATCACCAGGTCATGTACGTTCGCTCTTTCCCCAGCCCCAGAGCTCACGGCTCGGTTCTGCTGCACTGTAGTCGAGTAAAATCTAAGACGATTTTGAAATTTCCCTCAGACATTTTTTTAGGTATGAAAAGTAGGACATGTCCAGGAAAAAAGAGGACGTCTGGTCACCCTATTCACACCTAAGGCAGCAACAGCAACAAAAATGCTTGTGCTGCTTCATATTTGATGCTTGTACAAGTTTAGTTCTGACGCGCAGCTGAAGCATCTTTGCTGCTCTGGCTGCGCGGTGGAAAAGTGGGTCTCCGTTGGGCGGAGCTACTCTATCCTTTCTTTGCCTGGAACAATGGCAGCTATATTTGCTGTGATCAGTGGGTAAAAAGTCCACCTGAAAACATTGTCAGTTCATCCAGATTACCATCCTGCCTTCAAATATTATTTCTGCCGGAGGCGCTCAGACCCCCGTAAACCGGCAGTGCGCTGTCACTAGGAACCCCATTCAACAGCAGCCTATGGCCCAGTTGCCTCCTTGCGGTTTGCCGCGGTGACTGGAAGGTGTTTTTCATGTATGTAATCCAAACTGCAGGCACCAGGATAATAAAAGCAAACATGTTTTGCCGGCAGATTTCAGCATTTTAAATTAATTTGGCGTTAATAAACTGTTTCAGAGGAGTGATCATAGTGATCTGCATCATCAGCGCTGCTCCTGCTGCTCTAGACGCACTGCAGACCGCAAACGCGTTCATGTGTTTTGAAGGCGTGGTTTCAAGGGGGTTTTCAAGGGAGAGGTATGGTTGTGTATCTTTAAAAATATAGCTTGCTGGACCTTTTTCCCAAGATCCCCTACTGCACCTTTAACATGATACATTTTGGAGAGATTTTGGTTTTGAAAAACTAATAAAAAGTAATACTTTATATCACATTACAAAAGTAACTAAAACTAAAGCTATTTTGAATGGAAGTAAATAAAAATGCATAATGGATCACAAAGAATTTTGTATTTCATTTGAAAAGATATATCAAAGGCCAAAGTCATTCTGAAATAGAATACAAAAAACAATTCCTACCAATAGGAGTAAAGTTACAATGTACAAGGAGTAAATCATTTCATTTACTAAATGGATATAGTTATTCTTGATATACATCTGGTTCCTATGTATCCTTGCTGTGCAGTTAATGACAGATGATCATGTGATCCTGGACTCTGATTAAACAGAAACCCACAGGGTAGGAAAAACAATCCTGGAGTCTTCAGCTTCCACTCAAAGCAAACAGAGCGAGCCAGCCGTGCTGTACACAGCATGAGAAAGACAAACAACACACACAAAGGAAAACAAAGCCAACGCTGCCTTTCAGATCCACAAATACAAACAAACACACAATAAAACAGGTGAACTGAGGCTGATAATACTGTGTGCCTGAGAGCTCAATTTAGACCAAGCTGGCAGTTTGGCACACTGGGTCCTACTAGACTGTAAAACATGAATAACTGCTGGAAGAGACACTGCGGAGGTATTATCTTAGATAACAAGGGGATGAAATGATAATTGGAAGCTTGAGATACCAGACAGGGTACTTAACTTAAAACAGAGTTAATAAAGAGCAGAGCACAGAGATATGAGAGGTTTTACAGTCTAACAGGAAGCAAACCTCTTACCCAGCATGCCTTTGTTTGGCTCTGACAGGCACATGTCCTTCTCCGCACTGGGAAGCACAAAGCCGACCACAAAGATCTCCACACCATCCGCCATCAGCGCCAGTCCCAGAACAAAGTAGAGCGTCCACTGGAACTTCCCATGGCCGCACTCCTGAAGGATGGTCTCGTACTGCTGGGCCAACTCCTCGCGATCCTTCCTCACCTCCCCCTCAAAGGCTGACAGGTCCCTGAACTGCTGCGCCTCAGCGACCCCCATCCCATCCATGCCGCCAGTTTTCCCAGAGTCGGCCCTTGGAATGCCCTGGTACTCCCCCTCATAGATCTCATCATCCTCATCATGCCCTTCGGTGGAATCGCTGTGGCCTTCGTCATCGTTGGCTCGGCTGTCATTCCGATAATATCCCCCGTCGTTGCTTGGCACACCTGCATAATCATCGTCGTCGTCTTCCTCCTCGAAGCGCTTGTAGGAGCGTTTGACATATTCGTCGGCCATCTTGTCCACTCCGCGGCCTACCTTTTTGCCAACCTGCTTCTTGGCAACTTTAGCAATGTCTTTGGCGCCGCGGATGAAGTCTGAGCGGCCGTCTCGGTAGCGCCCGTCATCGTCCATCTTAGATACTTGGAGGTGGTGAGGAGATGCTGTAGAGAACAGGGGAGATCAGCACATGCGGGTGTGCCGGGAATACTGTGGAATGATGCAGGCAGGACGTGGACGGCTCCCTGCACTGCTGCTGGTCACCACTGAGACACCAAACCCTGGAAAAGCAAAGAAACACGGCATGTTAGTGGTGTCAGCGGCCTGTGAGTATAACTCGCGACAAGAAGAAGCACTAAAGCTCAAATCATTTTCATTAAACAAGCTTAACTCTGACTGACAAAAAGCAATCAAATGACATTTCTAGAAAAGTTACTTAAAACAGACCGTAGTAGCAGAAAAACAAGTCCAGAGAGATATATCAGAGGAAAATGACACAGGCTTAGAAAGAGTCTTTTAGAGGGAGGGGACTCCTAGGAGCTATTTCATGCACTGATGGTGGCAATCCAACCTGTAGCCACAACTCCCCTGGGGCACACTGACAAGCCCTCTGAACACCATCGGTAGGCAGTAAGTCTTAGACACAATGGCTTGACCCAAATATCTCAAATCAGTAAGGACACATAAACAATGGCTGAAAAGCATCAGCAGTAACCATGTTAAGTCCTATTGTGCCGGCAGTAAGGAAGGAGCTAGGACGAAGGAGAAGGATACTAACCTGACTCCGCCAGATGGATTTGCTCCGCATATCCATCTGGAAACCTTCCGTTGAAGTAATTTTGGGAAGGGGCAAAAATACTGGTTAGCTGATTGGCCTATGTTGGTGATAGACGGGCCACATAAACCGATCAGATCAACGAAGCATATGACGTACTAACAGAGCGACGACGAAAACACAACCACAAGCCAGGCTGCTCTTGCCGAAACCAGTCGGGAGAAGAGCAAAAACATCTTTTCCTCCTAGAAAAGCCTCCAGAGCAGTGTTTTGCTCTTCTTTCAGTGAAGAAATACAGTATAATTCCGATAAAACTTCCTCGATAGCCACGCTAACGCTAGTTTCATCGGCTGAAGCCGCCATGTCTTTTAGACTGAACTGTTGCGCTTCTCGTTGCGTCACACCTCAACCCGCCTCAAAGCCAACGCTGATTGGAAGGTCGTTTGGTGAACGGCTCCAATTTTTCTTTAACGGAGAGTCTCCAGACTGATTAGCGAGTGAAATCTTGAAAACTCGCGAGATCAGGATGGTCTCACGAGGCTAGAAGGATACTACCTGGAGCCAATTCATGTGGCAAAGGAACCTTATTCCTAGCCACTGCTAGAAGCACTATGGTTTCCCACAATCCTTTGAATGACAGGATGTAGGCCCATAAAGGATTTCTTCATTTGCACTTTGTGTGACACATGCTAATGTACTCACCTTCATCTTTTTTTGGTTTAATAATGCTTAGCTGCAGCCGCTTGAGTAACTTCTGTTTAATTCAAAATTGTTTTAATTGAACTTTATTGATCTCACATTGGAGAAATTTACCTCTGTATCCCCAATTATTCTTATTATTCATATTACCTTATTGTACAGAGCCCCTAAAGGGACATAGAGGGAAAAAATAAACTTTTGCGAGATCTCGTAAAAGTATCGCATCTAGACATTGAGGGTTGAGGGTTGTCGAAGGGGGAGGGTGTGCTGGCACCGTCTATCTCCTGGAGGGGGGGTGGAGTGTGCCGGACACCCCCTCTTGGTACTCCCAGTTTTAATTGCATCTGAGAGCAACACGCAACAACACCACATTCGAGCGGGCGCAGTGAGGATCGGGGTCTTCTCACACCCTGTTCTCCGGCTGCCGCCTGGAGTCTGGGGCCTGGAGGAAGAGCGGGCCACCTGGTCCGTGGTTTTGGCTGGGGCTGGCTGCGGGGCCTAGGTGGCCTGCTGGTGGCGGGGCTGTCACCTCTGCTCTCCCCAAAGAAGGTTGGATGGAGGGGCATGAAGTGCCTGGTTGAAGGTTTTTTTTTTTTTTTTTTTTTTTTTCTTTTCGGGGGGGGGGGCGGTTCTGGTTGGGTGGCCGGCGCGGGATGGGTGGGCCCCGGTCCCGGGGGGGGCTCTTGCGGGGGGTGGTCCGGTCCGTGTGCGGGGTGGGGGGCCGGGCTTGAAGCAGGAAAGAGATGGGTTGGTGTGGCGGTGTCGCCGCTCCCCTCCCCTCACATCCGGATTTTAGGTTCACTTATGGGGTCATCCGATAGTCCCGGGACCGACCACCGGTGTCACCGGGTTTTTGGTCCTGGTATTATTGGATGTGAGTGTTATGTGTGAATGTGTGTCTGCGTTGTTATTTTCTTTATTTATTATTATTATTATTTTATTCAATTTTTTTTTTTTTTTTTTTTTTCCTGTGGTACGAGTGGGGGCACTAGGGAGGGAAGGCATGATTGAGATGGTGTGTTTTTTTTTTTTTTTTTTTTTTTTTTTTTTCTTTCCCAGGTTGGGGTCTCAACCGCACCCTCTCCCAAATACATCTCAAGTCTCCGCTAAGTGCGGAGCCCATTCCCCCCGTCCTGCTCTCCCTCCGCTGGCTGGCGTCGGGGCTCACCGGTGCACTGGTGGAGCTGGGGGTGGATGCCCGGGGGACTGCTGGCTCATTCCTGGCGGCCTCTCCACTGGCCCCGGCCGGCCGGGGCTTTGCTGGGGCTCCTGTCTGGGGGTGGGGTGCCCTTGGGGCCTCGGATCCCTGGGGCCTGGGACTGGATCCGCTTCGGGGTGGGGCTGGGTGTTGTTCGGGGATTTTCGGGGTCGGTGCCGGTGCCTTCGCTACGATGCCGGTTCCTGGGCGGTGTTTCTTTCCTATGCCGGTTCTGTGGTATCGGTTCGGGGAGGGGGGGAGCTGCGCGGCATGGTGGGGTGCGGGTCTTGGGTCCTGTTTTGGGCTCCGGTTTTTCCGCTCGCACTTCTCCTCCTGCCTATTTATTTTAATTGTAATTATTAATTAATTTATTTATTTACCTATTTATTTTTTTTTTTTTTTTTTTTTTTTTTTTTTTTTTTTTTTCTCTTCCTCGGTGGGGGGGAGCGGTTGCGGGCGGGTCGGTGTCTGGTGTCCGCTGTCGCATTGTGGGGGCCCCTTTTTTTTTTTTTTTTTCTCTTTTTTTCTTTGGGGGGTTTGGCATGTCTGTTTTCTCGGGGGGCAGGCGGGCCTGCTGGGTGGGGGTCCTGCTGGCGGCGCGCCGCTGGTGTGTGGGGGTCCGGGCGGCTCCGGCGGGGGTAGTGTTGGGGGGCCGGTCTGGGCGGGCTGGCTGCGCTGGCTGGGTATTCGGGTGGGTTTTCCCTCCTGGAGGCATGGCGGGGCTGCTCTGTTCCCACTGATCGCGGCGGGTGGGGCTGCGGGGCGGGTGTGGGCCTGGGGTGGCTATGACCGGCGCGTGGTGGGGGGCCGGGGCGGCGGAGCTGCTCTGGCCGCGTGTCGGGGCCTGGTGCGGGCTGCGGGGGGGGTGGCGGACGTGGCTGGGCTGCTTTGGCATCGTCCGGTGGGGGGGGCGGCGCGGTTCGCTCCGCTCTGGCTTTGTGCTGCCCCTCGGGCTGCTGGGGGGGGTGGTTGCGCCGGCTGCGGTCTGCTCCTCTTGCGGTTTTGCGCCGGGCGGCTTTTCTGCTCTCGGGCTGATTCTGTGCGCGGTGTGTTTCGTTGCGCGCTGTTGGCATCGGTCTTGGTGGGGTGGGGCTGCGCTTTTGGCCGGGGGGGCGTTTTGGGGGGGGTCCCGCGGCGCTCGTGGCCGGTTCGCGGCGGATGCGCATGGGCCCCGGCCGGGGGCGGGGCCGTCTTAGTGTTTTCCTGGGTGGTGCGGTCGCGGTGGGTGTTGCGGCCGGTCGCCGGGGCTTGGTGCGGGGGGGCGGGGCGTGTTTCGGTGCTCTGTGGGGCTGGGGCGTTTCGGTCGGCGCCGTGGGGGGGCTGGTGTTCGGCGCCCGGCCCTACTTCGGGGTGGCCGGCTGCCGGCGGGGCCCGCGGACTCGTCCCCGCGGCTCCCCGGGGCGCCGGCATGGCGGTGGCTGGGGGGCTTCCTCGTGGCTGTCTCTCCTCCTGCCTTGGTGGGGTCTGATTTCCGGGGCTGGCCCCGCCTTGGTGCCTTCGCTTCTGGGGTCCCCTTGGGCGCCTGGGGCTTTGGGTCTCCCGGCGCTGGACTCAGTGCTCTGGGGGGTGTGCCTCTCCGGCTCTCCACAACCACTATTGAGCATTTTTTTCTATGGTTAAAACTTTACATGCACAAGTTCACCCTCACAAACAACTACAGGTGCTAGGCTTCAGGTACTTAGAGATTCACTTCCAAACAGAAACCCCACATTCATATCTTCAGGTAACACAGAGTACATGTCAGACTTAATAATATTACTTTAGTGATAGTTTCAAGGTGTTTGCTTTATTGTATATCTCGTACCATGTTTTTTGGTTGTGCTGTTCTTTTTTCTTTTTTTTTTTTTTTTTCTCCATCTCATTACAGGTGTTTAAGCAGACTGAAAATGTTTTGTCATTGTCTCCTTCCTATCTCCTCTTTCTTTCATCTTTTGTCCTGTTTTTTTCTTTTTCTTTTTCCTTCTTCTTCTTCTGTTTTTCTGCTCTACTTACATTGCAGTGTCCATATGAACTGTAAAACTCCCTGCATAATTATAATAAAGCAATTTATATACATGAAACAAGTGGAGCGGTATGGCAATTGCGATACCGCTACACTTGTGAAAGTAAAATCTGTTGGGCTCCTTTTGGCATCAAGACAATTATTCTTATTGCCACCTTGCCAGACAGGACACTGTAAAAAAAAAAAAAAAAAAAAAAAAAAAAAAAAGTATTGCGGGATCTCGCAAAGTTTATTTTTTCCTCCATGTCCCTTTAGGGGCCCCGTAGGATTGCATACTGACATTGTCTCTCTTTATTCGTGTAATGTCGTCTTTTGGGACTTCTCTAAAAAGCTGACACATGGGTGTATTATCCTCCGATAGCAGTACACTTTGCGCCTCCACTGTTGTGTGTCTGTTTTACTTCCGCAAAAGTATTGCGGGATCTCGCAAAAGTTTATTTTTTCATCCATGTCCCTTCAGGGGCTCCGTAATATTGCCAGAAAGAACACTGTAAAATAAATAGATAAAAATTAAAATAAAGAACTCCTTTTTTTGTTCCTTTAGCAACAACAGCTACAAATTAAGAGAATATCCAACACCGAATCGTTACGATAAGCATCTTCCTCTTTGTCAGGTGCTGGCACTTTGTGATCGGAGCAGGATAAGTTAATTCAGGGATGTTAGTGATCCATCTATCAACAGGCAGCTTTTAGCAAGCAAACAGACAGGCAGGCAGTTAGGCCCCGAGAGAAGATGGATGAGGGAGAAAAAGATAATAAAAGAGCTAAAACACAACACCATCAGTTTTAAAGCAGTGTGTAAACTGAACACATCCACTCAATAAGCAGCACTAACAGCTTCATCCACTTCAGCGACATCAGCAACACGACGCTAACGGATCTGTTTGCTGTTTTCTGTTAGAGGGAGGATTTGCCACGTTTATAACTAAAAGAAGAACGTCCAGCTGGATGTTAGGCTCACCTCAGATTGACCTATGTATTAATGAATTAAATGAATTAATGAATAACTTCAGAAAAATCATTCATCCATCCATTTTCTGACACGCTTATCCCAATTGGGGTCTCGAGGGGTGCTGGTGCCTATCTCCAGCAGTCAATGGGTGAGAGGCGGGGTACACCCTGGACAGGTCGCCAGTCCATCGCAGGGCAACACAGAGACACACAGGACATACAACCATTCACGCACACACTCACACCTAAGAAGAATCTAGAAAAGCCAATTAACCTAACAGTTATGTTTTTAGAATGTGGGAGGAAGCCGGAGTACCCGGAGAGAACCCACACCTGTAACAGAGGGACATGAGGGCCAAAAAGAGCGGGTATCCAGGTGGAAAAAGGTTCCCAGCGTTCTCGCGCACCTCGCTCTTCTAGCTGGTCAAACTTCACGAGTCGTTTTCCACAATGGCGGTCATACAAACAAAACAAGCCAGTAAGGAACCAAAAAGGAAATATGCATAGTGTAGAGAGGATGTAGATTTGACCAATCAGAGGCCTCCTGTCGGCGGCAATGTCTGCAATCACCTGCAATGTTGGAGAGGTGCAGCAGAGTGTCTGCGAAAGGGGCGGAGGCACATTTGCGTTCACTGCGACACACACAGATGAGCTGGTTTCTGAGTATAAATCAACCTTTAGCTGATGATGCGATGCAATCTAGGAGAGCAGCTCTACCCTGGTCAGCTGCTCTCTGCTGACTCGCTGCTTCTGGACATGTCAATACAAAAATAAATCATGTTTCTTCTCCATCTTAAAGGAAAAGAATTGCATAAAAACAAGTCTGCATCTTCTGTTTTATGCCAGTCAGTCACATGACCTAAAAGCTATTGAAGAAAAACTTGCTAATAGCTTGGAGGCGAACGCAACTGCAGGGGCCAAAAGCCTTTCATTCAATAATAAACATGTCTGCAGAACAGCAAAACTCCACATAAAATATTAACAGTTAAGTATTTTGATGGTTTTCTGTTCATCCTGGTTTAGCTGGAGCATCATGCTTACAGATGAATTCTGGAGTATTTCTCCCTCTAAGTCTTTGAAAGCCTTTCAAACATGGTTTCAATAGTTCAACATAGGAGGCAGATCTTAGATCCTGGTGTGTTCTGGGGTAACTTCCTCCTACTTTCTTTAATTTCCCTGTGTTTCACCATGTCTTTTTTTCCATTTTTTTTTGGGTAAAAAGCTTCGGCTGTTTGCATAACGCACCATCTTTCTCCAGCCGTATTTGGATTTCCTGATACTGTGACTGCAGGGTTTTCATCCCAGCTCTCTGTTTGCCCACACCTGCCTCTCATCCCATCCATCCACAGTGTGCATATATATGTCTTTGTTTTGGGAGGGCGGGGGGGCCAACAGAAAGGTACGGAAGTGCTGATTCCTTTCGAGCTGCAGATGGTTGATAACGTCCTGCAGAGCAGCGTTTCATTTTGAAGCTGGTTATAAATAAAACTGAAGAGCAAAGTGTCAGAAACAACCAATAGGAAGAAAAACTTGTGTCAGGCTGCTTTGGCTTTGGGATAACCTCAGGAGTGATGCACACCTCATAGCAGATGATCAATTTGAGGCTATTTTTTATTGAAAAGGTTCCAGCTCCAGACAGAAGCCGTGATAATATAGGTATCTAATTATCCCTGACAGCCCAGTGATGCATGAATCCTCCTGAAACATCAGCAGGAGTGATCAACTCACTCTCTTTTCTCTGTAACTGAGACGTTTCTGCTCTCTTAAGTGCAGCAGAAACATTACATCATATTTCACACAAGGACCTTATGCAGCCGTGTGTTCATTTTATATCCACAATGGCAGGAAGCCAATTATCAGTGTTGCAGTGTTAAAGTAACACTTAAAGAGTTAAATTTAACACCAACACTCTGAAAAAGTGTTAAATTAGCTCTATATGTACATCTTACTCCGGTTTTTGTAATAACTCTAAAAGAGTTAATGTAGTTTGACACTGCATATTTAACACTCGAAACTATTGTCTACGTTTAAACGAATGGGTTTATTAGGGACGTCCCGATCAGATATTGATAACGGAAATTGGTCGGATATCCAAGTATATCAGCCTGCATCTCCAGTCTCCAATGAAGCACTCCGCCCAGGTATTTCTATCCAGCAGCGCTTCTGTCCAACATACAGAGCCGCAACAACACCCAGCAAAATCCAGTGTTGGTGTTGAATGTTGAAAGTATGGTGTTCATATGACTGAGCCAGAGTCAGTGTTGCCAACTCAGCGACTTTGTCGCTATATTTAGCGACTTTTCAGACCCCTCCAGCGACTATTTTTCAAAAAAGCGACTAGCGACAAATGTGGCGACTTTTTACGGTGTCACTGGCGGCTTTTGGAGACTCTTACGTGAAAGCATGTATCGTTCCTACTCTTGTCCTCCAGCGGCAGCTGCTGCCGTGGGGCGCCTCCCCCATCCCAACCCCGTTCTCCCGCTCAGAGCCGCAGGATGTTTACAATCAGCGTCAAGACTGCAAATGAAGCACGCTTGCGCGGGGATTGACGGCGCAAATTGATCACACGGTGCCGCTCCACCCCGATTTACATTCAAGGCGGGAGCGAGCGGGATGTAAATGTAAAATGTTATTTGGTCTGAATATATATTGTTTGTCTTTCTGTAATGACATTATTTATCAATAACATGCACATCACTTCCTGTGGCAGATTATGCAAATTAGGCGATGATAACATTTAGCGACTTCTAGCGACTTTTAGCACAGCCAATAACTACTTTCCTTACTGAGGAGTTGGCAACACTGGCCAGAGTTAGTTCCCTTTAAAGAACTGTTTTTAATCTGCAGAGTTACATTCAAGCATTTAAAATACAATATCTGAACGCTTATCTCTTAAAGGTATAGAGGATTATATTTTATTTCCCAGTATATCATCCTTATTGTCAATAATTCTGGTTAGGGTTAGCCGTCCTACATGCTCGTCCTGTTAGCTATCTATTTCTGTGCATGCGCTTAAGAGAAAAACAAGTTTCCCATCTTCTATTTTTTTTTCTTTTGATGTGATTTAAAGGGAAACCTCTTAATTTACTGCTTGGTCTACTTTTCTACCCTCAAATATTGTATATGGTCATGAAATCTGGATCATGACAAAAAGAACAAGATCCTGCAGGGTGGCTGGGACAGGGTTAGGGTGCAGAGCTCAGCCATCCAAGAGAGGCTCAGAGCTGCTTCTCCTTCACACTGAGAGGACGGAGCTCAGGTGGTTTAGACGTCTGTTTTGGACGCCTTAGCATCAGAGGGGAAGGAGACGCAGGGGGAGACCCAGGACACCCTGGAGGGACTATGTCTCTCAGCTCCAGGAGTAAGTCTGGGATTCTCTGCCGAAACCCTTGGATTAGTAAAGGATGACGAGTACCATTTCATTTAGATGTTAAATAGGGCAAAAGGTCAATTATATACATATAATATATAGAAGCCTGATCAATATCTATAGAAAACATAATTTTTTTTAACAATTCCATGCATTCTGGGGGATGTAGGCAGATGAAAAGATTTAGCCTCTCAACCTTTCATGTTGAGCAAAGGTTGGTGGCAGGGCTGACATATTTGTAAATTTTAAAGGTCACATTTAAATAGGGTTAAGGTAACAATTTGAATTCTGTGTTTTTTCTTCCCCTGGTCTTAATTCATACAGACAATCAAAAGCATTTCTTTCCTGTTTGCTCACTGCACCTATAAAAGTTCTAGTGTTAGTTTTTCTTTTTAGTTCTTCAATTATTCATAAGCTCTTTTCTGGTCACAAGGACAAAGGTGTGAGCTTTGACTCCCCCCTCCCAGCCGTGATGTATAGTTGCAATAAACTGGCCTCGCTCCAGTTCCCGCTCGCTCATCTGCACCGACCCCACTCTGGCATCTGCACAAAGTCACGGGGCGAGTGACGGCTCTTCTAGCCGCATCCTATTCCTGCACCATTCAATCCGGAGCTCCAGACATGAGCGCAGCTGTGATGATTGGATGTTTTTTCAGCTCTGCGAGGTCACAGCTACACCTCCTCAGGGCGATTCTGCAGCCTAACATGAATCATATCCATGCTGCACGGCTCGGCATCCACGGTGGCACCAAGTCAGCTAGCAACATTATGTCGAACACTGTGACGTCAGGCCCCTGCATCCATTTTGGCTTTGGTCTCTGCTAACCAGTCTGAGGGGGAGTCAGACAGGCCAGCTGAAGGAAGCATTTAAACGTTCTGCAGGGCAAATGAAAGCAGCTCAGCTTTCTCTAATGGAGTAATGATTCAACAAGCTAACTGCTGATGAAACTGTAATGCATCTAATTGTTTATTATATGGCTGAGAATCAATAAATCAGAAATGAAAGAGATATATAACAGTCATGAAGCTTTATTTTTTTACGCCAGTTTTCATCAGGAGGAGGAACTTCTAGTGTGTTCATTAAATCTGAAACCCTCTCAGCAGATGTGTGCTTCTGTAACAGAACCGCCCGACAAGGTGAGGCTTCAGTCGAAGGTGTAATATGCAGATGTCATCAGATCTGGCATCTGCAGCTCTCTGGATTTACGGTTTCATGAGAAGCTTTGCACATTTTAAGGACACCTCCTCCTGCAGATGTTCAGTCTGTTTCTGAGCAGCATAAAGTATCCTCTAATGATTAGGTAGTTCCATGACGAGGTATTTCAATGCTTTTGAAAAAAAATGTCTCATTATTTCTCATTCTAAGGACTCAAAATGTATCCCTTTTCTTTTTAGAGCAGCTTCAATGTAATCAGATTGGATGGAGATGAAGGTTTCTGTCCTGAAAATATTCTTGCTGCTAGTGTTACTTTTTACCCATTGTGCCAGAAAGTTGAAACGATGCAAAGCATGCCATGGCTAATTGCTAATGTTGCTAATGCTACATGCACATACACGTGCATATATACAAGTCAGGGGTTTTAAACGTAAAATACCAGGTTATGAGTCCTTTAAAAATTACCCTTTTTTTAGCTTTAACACCTGACCATCAAGACTGGCTTTTTTCAAAATTTTTGGCATGCATAAGTTAAAGTTCTATGAATAGTTTTTTTCTGCAACCTGAGCTGTGGCTCTATAAAGCTCCTCTAGTGAAACAGCAAGAATAAACTTTAAATAAAAGTCAAATTATCTTTAAAAAATGTATCTCCTCTTGATTAAAGCAGGTATTTCATGAAATACAATTATTTACATCCAAAATAGGGAAAACTGACTCAGTCCAAAGTGCATTAACGTTCTGCTCTCTCTGCTTTTCCTCAGAGTAGCTTCATCTGGTCTGTTCCTGTTTGGCTGTGATTCCATCCTGGAGAGAAATATCAGCTGTGCTGCTGGTATCAACACCTTTATAGATGTTGGAGATTGGCCTGTTTTTCAGTGTAGTCCTGTTTCTCTGACTGTGACTAACTAGATGTGCTCTCTTCGTCCTCTGACATGGGAGCTGGCTCCGAGCTCATCTGCCTGGCTGTGTTTCCTGGACGGGGCCGCCTGTGGAGCTGGTTGACAGTTGCCTTTTGTTTCTTGGCTTCTTTTTCTCTCTTTGCTTCTGTCTCCTTGAACCCCAGGCGGCCTCAGCAGATGGCCTGGTTCTGCCGGAGGTTTCTTCCTGTTAAAGGGGAGTTTTTCCTCTCCACTGTCGCTACAAGCATGCTTAGTGTGAGAGATTGCCTTCGAGTCAATGAATCGATGCAATCAACTGGTTTTACTTAGATAGAAACAATGAATCAATCTGACTGGATGATCTGGTGAACTGGAAAGTGCCTCGAGATGACATGTGTTGTGAATTGGCGCTATAGAAGTCAACTGAATTGAATAATATCCAATTACCTTATTTCAAGATAAGTCATATATTTACCTGCTCAAATTAAGGGAAAATACTTATTTGAAGAATATTTTTGCTTTTTTTTAGATCAGTTTTTGCAGTGCAGGCCTCTCAGGTGCCTCCCTGATTAATACAGTTCTTGCTAAGCTTTTTAGTTTAGTTGGAAGGCTACATCCTCCCTGGTTTGCAGTTGTGCTATGCTCCCTCTGAAGCTATGGTTACTGTTTTAACCTAACCTCACCTTTAAGTAATCCACATTTACCTGCCTCAAAATAACCTCCTTTTTATTCCACTTTACATTTACCTCATTTTGATCTCAAATAAAAAAAAAATAATAAAGTTTGTGATTGTAAAGTAAAGAAATTTGGGAATTTTGAAGGTTTGTAGTTAGTATTTCAGGTTATAAATAACTTGTAGAGATCATATCTGTCCAACCTGCTTCTACAAACCTCACTAACTCCAACAATCCTGTTTTTAATTTACCCCAAAAGAAACAAAGCAATTAAATGTGTGGCTCTGCTGCTTTAACAGAAAGACTAAAATCTTCACCCAGAACCTGCAGGGATTGAAAGGAGGTAATTATAAAACCTGTGAAAGCTGAACTTATGATGCGTGCAGGCACTCTTCTGAAGCACGTCTCTCTGACAGCAATAAGTGCTGAGTTTTTTTCATGCTCGTGTGAATTTGATCGTTGCCAGCTATAGCTCAGCTGATTCTGTTTGCATCAGAGCCATTTGTGTGGAAAATATACGAAATATGGAGAGACATTTGTTCCAATACATTTGAAAGTAAAGAACATATTTAGAAAAAGGAAATTGAATGAAAATCGGTTTTAGGAATGGAACTTTGAAAATTTCCAAAATAGTGTGGAGTAAAAATGTTTAGGTATGTCTGTTCTGAGCCTCATAGGCTCCAAACGAAGGTCATGAGAGATAAGAATGAGTTACACAGCCTCCTTCAGGGCATGAAGGAGAGGATTTTTGTTTTGAGGAGATCCATCTGGACAGTGAAAGATATATATGAACAGGGAATGGCCTTGATGAACTCAAGTTGTTTTGCTTCAATGTTCAAGTGTGAGAAAGTTCTTTATGCAGGGGGTGAGTTGGTTCCCCCTCAGTTGGAGCCCTATCTCTCCTTCTGAGGATGTTAAATAAATTTGGACCTTATTTTTTGCAAGGAATGCCTCCGTCTCAGCTTCCTAACTTCACAATCATTATTTGAAAGTGCAACCTATATTTGTAGTTTGATGTGTTTTCTGGATTGCTTTTCAAATTTCAATGTTTTTATTCAGATTCCATTAAAAATCAGATTTTTTAGATAGACATTAATTAAAATTCGTTTATTTGCCCTCTACACTTCTAGATGGAACAACTTTTCTATTGGTCTGTGTGAGGAACAATTAGAAATGAGCCTGCGCTGTCTGGGCGTCAACAACAGCATTCAGCTTATATCCACACACAGGACACACATAAAACAGGATATGACAAGAATGCATTTCTCAGTCCATCAATCTGATATTATAATATATGAAAGTTCAACCTCTGCACGGTGGGGCAGTTTGTAGCAATGTTGCATTGCAAAAAGAAGGTTCTGGTAATTGATTCCTGGTGCAGGGTCTCTTTGCATGAATTTTGCATGTTCATGCGTGTATGGCTTCTCTCCAGGTACTCCAACTTCCTCCCACAGTCTAGAAACATGCCTGTTAGGTTAAATGGCATCTCTAAGTTGCACATTATCGGGCATCAAATGCTGCTGAACTTTTAACTTTTAGCCCTTTAAATTGTTCATCTCATTGTATTTTTCAATAACGCATTTTTTGCACAAATGCCATTTTGCACTGAACCACTGCAACTTGCACACTGTCTCTTATCCTCTGCACTGTTCACACTTTGACCACTGCTGCACTTTTTGTATTTTTCTATAACTCGTGCCATTTGAAATATCAATGCAACGTTCATAAGCTGTATGTAACGCAATTTCGTTCTGTATGCACCCTGTGCATACAAAATGACAAATAAAGAAGTCTAAGTCTAAGTCTAAGTTGTTGTTTGGTGCGTGGTTGCATGTCTCTGTGTTGCCCTGTGAAAGACTGGTTGCCTGTCCAGAGTGTACCCCACTTTTCACCCGCAAAGTGCAGAAAACCGGCCCCATTATGGCCCTGACAGATAAGTGGAAGAAGATGGATGGATCGGGATTGGAAAAAATATAATAAAAAGAACTGTAAAAATATCTGAGGATCACAGATTACTTTAAAGACCTTTTATTTTTATTGGGAAATTTGTTAGAGTTCCAATTTTCAAACTGATTTCCTTCAAAATTCCTTTTTTTAAAAGATGTTATTTGCTCTCAATAAAATTGAAACAATTTTTTCTCTGTAAAAAAAAAAATGTTTAGATAAGCGCTTCAAGTTATCTGATGCTACTATGTACCATTTCCAGTATTTAACAGTACGTACTGTAGTACCATCAATTCACTGGCATGGGAGCTGGCTCGGTGCTCGTCTGCCTGGCTGTGTGTTTCCTGGACGGGGCCGCCTTTTACAGCTGCTTTTTGTATCTCTGCTTCTGTCTCCTTGAACCCCAGTGGGCCTCAGCAGATGGCCGCTCGCACTGAGCCTGGTTCTGCTGGAGGTTTCTTCCTGTTAAAAGGGAGTTTTTCCTCTCCACTGTCGCTACAAGCATGCTTAGTATGAGGGATTGCTGAAAAGTCAATGAGTCGATGCAATCAACTGATTTTTCTTAGATAGAAAACTTTGAATCAATCTGACTGGATGATCTGGTTGAACTGTAAAGTGACCTGAGATGACATGTGTTGTGAATTGGCGCTATAGAAATAAACTGAATTGAATTGAATTCAACCGTACCCATCAGGGTACCCTGACTTTATACCAACATTCACCACATACTGGGAGTGATGTAACCGCATTGCCGTCCCTCCATAGTTTACAGCTTAAAGGCTATTTGCTGTTTAAAAAAAAACAAAAAAACAATTGCAGATGCAAAATGTTTGGCATGCATTCATGGGGCTGATGAAATGGAGGAAAATAACCTCCCTGTAACAATTACCTGGCTCCCAAAGGAAACAAAAGAGCTATAGCAGAGTGGAGGAATAACAGCAGCACTCTGAACACTCCTTCACTACACACTGGTAAGCAGGTGGGACTCTGCAAACATTAACTCTTCTAACAAGGAACCTGATGCTGCAAAACGGCCTGTGACATATTTTGAGACAAAAGGTAAGGTCAGAGGCGATGCTAGCCATTAGAGCAGTGGTCTCCAACCCTGGTCCTCAAGATCGACTGTCCTACAGATTTTAGATGCATCCCTGCTTCAACACAGCTGAATCAAATGATTGATTACCTTTTCAAGCCATTCATTTGATTCAGCTGTGTTGAAGCAGGGATGCATCTAAAATCTGTAGGACAGTAGATCTTGAGGACCAGGGTTGGAGACCACTGCATTAGAGGGACCTGAGAACAATGAAAGAGAACCCCACCCACCTGAAAATAAACAATATTTTGCACCAACAGTGGTCGATATAGTTTCATACAAGATAACAGTTTGTTATGTGTATTACAACAGATTTTTAAGATGGATTAAAATGAGGTGAAAAAAATAAAGTACAATTGTAAAAATTCTACTGTATATTAGGGTGTCTGATGGGAAGCTATTTTCTTGTTCTTTTCATTATGATCTAGAGATTGATAGATAGATCCGTAAAAAATTTTTACCCGTGTTTCAGTATTGTACGGTATTTCATATTTGTATAGCATTAAGAGGAGAACCGGCACTTTTTCTTCCCACTTAAAGCACTGTTTTAGATATCTAAGAAAGGTTGGAAAGGTACGAAAGAAGCAGAGATACAGTTGCCTTTTGTATCTATGCTTCTTTTTCTATGTCTGCTTCTGTCTCCTTGAACCCCAGTCGGCCTCAGCAGATGGCCGCTCTTCCTGTTCAAAGAGGGTTTTTCCTCTCCACTGTCGCTACAAGCATGCTTAGTGTGAAGGATTGCCTTTCGAATCAATGAGTCGATGCAATCAACTGGTTTTCCTTTAATAGAAAACTTTGAATCAATCTGAATGGATGATCTGGTGAACTGGAAAGTGCCTTGAGATGACATGATGTGAATTGGCGCTATAGAAATAAACTGAATTGAATTGATATCAGTGTTGAGAATTTCCTTCTACACCAGAGGATGCTATGAAGACATCTCTGGCAGAAATAAGATGCGCTGTGAGATATTAATGGTGCGTTTGACACTAATTGCTGCTTCAACCCTCTTTCATCTTCAGTTGACGGAAAAGACCATTGATTATTTCTCTGCTTCCAGCATCACTGCTGCAGAGCAGAGACAAAACGTAACGTCCAAACAGATGTTTCCAGATGAACAAATGAAGCGGTTCAGTCCTTAAAAGCCACATAAATGTCCACACAGCTGTGCTAATAGCTGCTCTCAACAAACCCCCAGATGGAGCAGTAAAGGGTGCAGAGCAGCCCTTCACTGGGTTTACAGCTTGTTTTAAGATGCTCCTCTACTGTATCCGACTTATTGCTTCCAGCACCCGGGGAGAGGCGAGCTGGAACGTGTGACAGGGCTAATCTATGAGGACAGACGGGAGCACGGCCCAATCAGCAGGGCAGCAGGCAGAAAATAGGAACACCAAACAGAGCTACTGCTGCTGCTGCAGCTGCTCGTTCACAATGAAAATACTGTGCTTCAGACTGGGACACGGGCCAGGACCAACAGAGTCATCATTGATCATTAAACCAACTCAAATCTTTTATGAACATGTGCAAAAACACAAGGAGAAACTCGTTCATGCTTAATTAACAGGGTTTTGCCAATAACTAAATAGTTATCTTTTTTTTTTTTTTACAAAAGTAGGATTTAGTAATAGATCAGGATGCAACAGAACTTTGATCCAAGTGAGAACTTTAATACATAAACAGGTACAACGGCAAGAAAAAATGATTTAAAGACAATTAATGCTACTAAAAGCCAAAGTAAGGAGCCAAATCATGAGAAAACAGAAGCCATAATAGAAAAGGGTGCTGGAGGTAGATAGCCTCGTGAGACCATCCTGATCTCGCCAGCTTTCAAGGTTTCACTCGCTAATCAGTCTGGATACTCTCCGTTGAAGAAAATTTGGAGCCGTTCACCAAACGAACGTCCAATCAGCGTTGGCTTTGAGGCGGGTTGAGGTGTGACGCAACGAGAAGCACGACAGTTCAGTCTAAAGAACATGGCGGCTTCAGCCGATGAAACTAGCGTTAGCGTGGCTATCGAACAAGTTTTATCGGAATTACAGAGTATTTCTTCACTGAAAGAAGATGAAAAGATGCTTTTGCTCTTCTCCCGACTGGTTTTGGCAAGAGTTTGATCTATCAATTGGCTCCTCTTTGTCATCGCTCTTTTAGCACGTCATATGCTTCGTTGATCTGATTGGTTTATTTGGCCCGTCTATCACCAACATAGGCCAATCAGCTAACCAGTATTTTCACTCCTTCCCAAAATTACTTCAACGGAAGGTTTCCAGATGGATATGCGGAGGAAATCCATCTGGCGGACTCAGGTTAGGAGGGAGAGGCATCGCTCTAATCCTGGAGAAAATAAATATGACTTTTAAATAAATAAAACTAAACCAATCGTTGCATTTCCCAGTTCTCCTGAGTGGTGGCTGGATTTACACAAGTCAATAAAGAGAATCTGATTGGTCATTTATCAAGGGGGCGGGATTGTTGTGGTGGAAGGTTCACAAGCAAGTTTGGTTGTGGCCAGTTTGTCGGAAGCATCATGCTAACCAGTTAGCAACTTAGTGCTAGTAGGTTCCCAATGGGAAATTCCATTGGGACCAAGTAGCACTAAATTGGTGACTTAGAAACGACGCTGTCAAGGAACGCTTTGGACAGCGGAAACATGCAAGAGGAGGAGAGTTTAGTGTCGGAGGTCGTGGATGAGTCTCCTCCGTCATCCATTTTTTATTTAGAGGAGGAAAGCGGGGACGAAGATGTTGTGGAAGAGGACGCCAGGGCAGCAGAAGCTTGGTTTGGTGTAGAAGGCTTCCAGCCGTACATGTTTGAGCCCTTGCCTCGCAACGCTGCCAGTTCTGTTAGCTCTACGCCTGCCGAAGACACAGACGTCCATCCCTGGGAACACTGGGACGCAACTCAATGGGGAAGGAAAGGATTCTGATTTCAACCTTTGCGTATATTAGCTGCGACATATGAATCAAGATGCTATGACCGAAAAAATTTGATTGACAGATGACCGTTGATATATGGTTGGCCAAATTTAGGCCTGCAGAAGATAACAAAAAAAACGCAGATTTTAAGACTGAATTTTTCTGTAAACAGAAATTTTCACAATTTTAGGACAATATAGTTTGATAAAGCGTACATTTATATACATGTTTAAGCCAGAATGATTCGACATTGAAATATGACTTCCCTACGACTTTAAGCTTAGTTAGCTTTGCTGTTTACGTATCTCTTGCTGCTCTATGCTGCATACTGGCCTGAAAATGTATTTAGTAGAGTTTAAAAAAAAACTTAGGTCAAAATTATATCATAAAGCTGAATAATATTAAACATTAAAGGGTTTTGTTCAGCTAGAGGAGAGAGCAGGCAGTGGTTTTTAAAGGTAGGGCCACCAGGGGGCGCTAGAAAATGGAAGGATATTAAATAAATGAAAAATAGATGTATTGAATTCTGGGAAGGGGGGATTATTATAAAACTTCTATTTTAACAAGTATTATGAAAATAGTTGGTATTTCAGGGATAATACAATTTTAGATGTTTATTATCAGGTATGAATGGACAGAGGCAGAAAGCTTTCTGATAATGGACACCTCAAAGCGCATTATCCCACTTATATCATGGTCACTTATGAAAAAATAGAGAAATATTTCATCAATTATTAAAACATTATGTTTTTCACAAGAAGCAGTTGACTCTTTAATGCCTTTTGTTGGGATGTGTTGCCAAGGCGTGGAAAATGCTTAGGAAGTCCTTGATTTAAGGAATAATCCCAGCATATCAAAAATCCATCCATTTTCCATCACGCTTATCCCAAGCAGGTTCCTGAGGGATGCTGGTGTCTATCTCCAGCTGTATAGGGGCGAGAGGTGGGGTCCACCATGGACAGGTCACCAGTCCATCGCAGGGCCAAGACAAAAATAGAAAAAGAAAATCCAACATTCAAGAACAAAATGCAGCTGTTTGCTTCAACCCAAACAAACAGACTTTCACCACATATGCAGTGTGAACAGATACCCTGATGGATCAATAAATCAATATGCGCCATTCAATATTGGTAAATTCTGATTTTATATACCAAGAAGGTGTTTACATAAATAAATAAATAAAAAAACTGCAGGAAAATTCTGTTTAAATGCAAACCAAAAAAGGAAATGCATGATGGGTATCTTTGCATATCTGCCTTTATTGAACATCTTTAAGAAGAAAATTGCATCCTGTTTAAATCCATCATCTGTAAGCTTTATAAAATAGATCAGTAGAGACAGTTTCAGAACCCCTCAGTACAAACTTAGTGGTAGAAGATGGAAAGAAACCAATAATAGTATTTTTAATTTTCATTTTATTGCAGCTGAATAATCTAACTTTTAAGACATAAGGAGCAGTGTGCTGGGAAGGACTCTGAGAAGGTTTTTAAGTACCCGGTTCGATCCCCACAGCCTGCACTCTGGGTCTCAGAGTAAATTTCCCCATTGTGGGACAATGGTAGCCTCGTGAGACCATCCTGATCTCGCGAGCTTTCAAGGTTTCACTCGCAGATCAGTCTGGAGACTCTCCGTTAAAGACAATTTGGAGCCGTTCACCAAACGAACGTCCAATCAGCGTTGGCTTTGAGGCGGGTTGAGGTGTGACGCAACAAGAAGCGCGACAGTTCAGTCTAAAGAACATGGCGGCTTCAGCCGATGAAACTAGCGTTAGCGTGGCTATCGAGCAAGTTTTATCGGATTTACAGAGTATTTCTTCACTGAAAGAAGAGCAAAACACTGCTCTGGAGGCTTTTCTCAGAGGAAAAGATGTTTTTGCTCTTCTCCTGACTGGTTTCAGCAAGAGTAGCCTGGCTTGTGGTTGTGTTTTCGTGGTCGCTCTGTTAGTACGTCATATGCTTCGTTGATCTGATTGGTTTATTTGGCCCGTCTATCACCAACATAGGCCAATCAGCTAACCAGTATTTTCGCCCCTTCCCAAAATTATTTCAACGGAAGGTTTCCAGATGGATATGCGGAGCAAATCCATCTGGCGGAGTCAGGTTAGAGATTTACATTACATTAGAAAAATACAATCAAACCCTGAGCTTTTAGAAGAACACAAGGCCTGGATCATCATAGATCCTCCACCATACATTACAGTGGGCTTTAGTTAAGAGATAAGATAAAAAAATATATATATTTTAAGACAGGATTTTTTTTATATAGAAATTTTCTAAATTTTGGGACAATATAATCTGATAAAGCGTACATTTATATACATGTTTAAGCCAGAATTATTTAACATTTAAATATGATTTCCCTACGACTTTAAAGGCCTACAGTAGTGCAGCCTACCAAGTATTGAGATATTGCAAAAAGCATGCAGATAATTGGGATTTCATTTATGATGCTGCTTTATATTCAACTCAACAAAGAATATAAGACTGGCTTGTAGGAGTCAGGCTGTCATGGTAATCTGCAGCAACACTGAATTCTGAGAACTCAGCAAGAAATCCCAGCAGAAAACTTTGATCCTAGAGGTCAGAGTATTGAGCAGAAACACTCAAACTTCTTTGTCTAAAGGATGGAAACCAATCAGACCTTCCCTCCAGGTTGGATGGGAATTAATTTAGAACATTTTGGTTCCAGTAAGAAGATTTTTCCTTGAATATCCAGCCTGTGTGGTGAGAGGACACTGCAGCATCTCACCCCAAAGGATGACTGGGCTGCAGTGATGGCTGCCACACAGAAACAAGGCATCAGGCAAAGTTGTAAAATGCATCACAATTTGAGGAAAGATGAGGAATGAGTCACTCAGCAGCTCTAGAGGCTGGAAACTCTGCTTCCATGAGAAGATAAACAGCATCTCCTGCAGAAAAGTCCAGCTCCCACCACAGGACTCCACAGCTACAAGCAGAGCCAACCAGAAATAAGCCTGCTCCTCTCCCTGTTCTCCATCTTATCCTCCCGCTGGGTTTCCACAAGGTCATTTTGACGCACGACGCAGGACGCCTCCAAGGAAGCCGCGTTTAAATCCACCCCGATGATACACAGCAAACCAAAAAAACAGACCTAATCAGGAACATTGTGGATAATTGATCTCAGAGGAAACTAACCTGAGGCGCAATTCAACAGCCATGAGCAGAAAGGAGAGGCAAGGGCATCGGTGCCAAAACTAAAGCCTAATTAGCAAACATGGATGAATTCATCCAAAGCTGAGGTTTTTATCATGTTTAAACGGACTAATCTGAACAAAGATGTAAACCTCTAAGCCAGTTTTTCCTCTGGAAGATGTGCTGCTAACGCAGAGAGGCGCTCTGCAGGAACCAGGACATGGAGCGCATCTGGCAGCAAAACGCGCCCAGAAACAACCTCCTGCACCATTTCCTCACATTTCCAAACTATTGCATTTAATAAGTCAACATTTATAACGAGCTATTGCAGTTTTTCCGCTTTATTGAGCCGCAAAGTGCGGAACTAGAAGCGTTTTAATAGGTTGTAATGAGCGCAATGTGAAATGCTGACAGCGCCGAATATCAATGAATAGAATAAAAACTAAAGATGGGGGAGGATGGGGGGAGGGATAAACGATCTTACCTTTGGGGGTGAGAGGGTCAGTGCATTTTAGGGTGACAGGGATAATCTCGTTGCAGGGAGTCACCCAGATCCTTCAGCAGAAAGAGGCTCCTGTGATGGAAACTGACGCTGCGCCAGGGAGCTGCTCACTCCTCCCCCTTTCCTCCCCCTTTCCTCCCCTTTCTACTACACAGCATCCTTCCTGCATGCATGGAGATACCTCCCCCTCCTCTCTGATCCCAGCTCACTAAAATCCTCCCAGAAGGATGAAGAGTTAAAAATGTCACCTGAAGATGATTATTTTTGATGCAAATCGTCTGTATTTATGAACAAATAAAGAAAGGACCCTAAATGTTTGGTGATGGGATCTGAGCGAGGCGAGCCTCCCTTGGCACGCGTTTGGGCTCGTGCCTCTAATTGGCTCCATTAAAGTTGAAGGAGGCCCCTGGTGGAGAGGAAGCATGACAGCCTGTGAATTTTTCTAAGGAGGTGTTGCAAATAAGATGCAGCTGTAGCATCAGATACCCTGATGGATCAATAAAGCAATATTCTAATAAAATGAAAGCGGTGCTTTTGTGACCAAAATTATAAAAGGGCAATCAGTTAATTAACATAAAATATTACCTGCAGGAAGAGTTTTTTTTTTTTATGTTTAAAATTGTATTTTTATCCTTTGCCTTAAACATTTAAAGCAGGGGTAACCAATTATAAATCAGTGAAAATCATCAACCAGTAAAGGTCTGGAGACATTTTTATTAATTATAATCTGTTACTTTAAGCAGAATTTAACACTGAAATCAAATTAGGTTTTTATGCATTCTATATCTGTCATGGTCCCTGTCTGATTGTTCCTGTTTTCCTTAGTTATCCATTTGTTGCCCTCTGCTGCCCTCTTGTGTCTTCCCTTGCTCTGTTTCTCTGTCCTGCCAGCACCTGTTGCCAATTTCCTCGTCAGCTCTCTCTCTGTCTCTGTCCCCTTTAAAAGCCCTCCCTGTTCAGTTCCTGTTGCTGGATCCTCGTCAAACATCCCGTCTTGCTTCCTGTCTGTTATCTGCCTGCCCTGTCTCGTCTCTCCCTGGCTTCTAGTTTGATTTACCCCTGATGTCTCCTTGGTTCAGGTTCGTTTGCTTTTTTTCTGTTGGACTCTGATTCCTGCCCCTGGTTCTATAAACCAGAATAAACAGGCTTTATTCACCTCTGCCTACTGGTCTCTGCGTTTGGGTCCTCCACACAAACACCGCTTCATGACACTGTCAGGAATCCAGTTTTTGTGGGTTGTTTCCGTGTTTCCTTTTTTCCTCCACCAGGTGGTGCCCCGCCCTCATTGGGCCTCCCTGCACACCTGCAGCTCGTTGCCTCATTACCTGTGGAGTGTTTTTAAGCTGCTGACTGCCACTACCTCGGGGCCAGAGTGTTTGGCAATACTGGGAAGTCATCCTGCAAACTGGATTTTTCTGACCTTCTCTCCCTGGAAGGATCAACAGAGCTTCAAACTGAGCTAAGGATTTAAACTGGAGGTTTGAGTCAACTTTTCCCCCAAGAGATCGCTTGAGCTTCACACTGAGCTAGGGATTCATCTCCACTACGAGCCGTTCAAGTACCGCAGGAAATCTGAGTGGCGGTCAGCTTCTCCATTCACCAAGGAACAACCGCACTCTGAGTAAACCCTGTCCGCCCAACACCAAACAAGACAATCACTGGAACATCCCACACAGACTGGATTCTATAAAGGACACCTTTTGTCGGAAACTTCCGGTTGAGCAGAGTTCAGAGCAGCATTGGACTCATGTCATTATCCTAATAAACCTGTTAAACTTTTCCCTGGTCTCTCTGTTTGGTCTTCTGCATTTTGGGTCAGACCTTTAATTAAATCATGACACATCCATGTTATACATTGAAATTTTTAATAAAAAATTAAAATAAAAATTCCATTTTAAAATCTAAAGTGTTTTTTTAAGTAGAGAACAACAATCGTTCAGTTTGGTATACAGATAAGTTCCTGATTCACATATTTTATAAAACACCTAAACTGACTGTTTTTTTTTTTGTTTTGTAGTGGAAAAAAAGTATTCAACTATTCACTCTAGTTAAATAAATGGAAATCGATGGATTTCACTCAGTCGGTACATTTATTCATATCTTTGCAAAGAGAGAACAGTTTATCATTCAGCCCTTATGGCACAGCATTCTGCCCTTATCTGCCTGAGCAGCGTTCGTTCCTCCTTACTTACAACAATGGAAAACTAGTCAGAGTCAAAACAAATTACAAACACTTTGGTTAAAGAGTAACATGTTATGAATAAACCTTGAGAAAGAATCTGGCTTGTTATGGGAAGAAGCTATGACTGATCTACAAACACCATCCTGCAGAGAATGGTGTGGCCATTAAGGTAAAACAGACTGAGTGAAAACCTTTATAGTGAGTAAATAGGATAAATTAATATATAATAGAAGAGAAATCTAAATTTTAGGACAACAGTTTCTGTCAACATATTCTCATTATCAGTTCGTATGAAATCGTACGAAAAGTTATGCACACTATTTTGTACGATTTGGACGTTTTTCCTCAAAAAACCACATCAGTTCGCATGCGCTGGCAGACAGAAAAAAAAAGCAGATCCGCGGACGGAGGTAAAATCGGGAAAAACAGTGCAATCAGCACTTATTCGTGTCTCTAACTACGTTGCTTGCTTTATATCTTAGGGTTAGGGTCAGGGTTAGGGCTAATTGTAATTTATATTCTATATTCGTGAATGGTGCGTCACATGCGCATGCGCATACGACGGGAAAAAAACGTACGAAATTACAGTGCATACACACTCACAATGAGAATAGGATGTTTCTGTCATAGCCTTCGTAAAGCTAGTGTTGGATTCGGAAAAAAAAGGGAAACAGGATCAGAAGACAAAATTTTTCTTCTTCTTTTTTCTGTCTTAATGTTTCTCAGTTGGTTTTAGGCTGCCCTGCAAGGCTTTAAACCTGGGTTTGAATGGAGACTAAGCCATTCTCAATTCCTAATTTCAAGGTACTCATTTTGAGCCTGGATCCAGATTTAATTTTTGATTCTGTTCATGGTGGAGAATCCTGCTTCACAGCAGCAGGTTGAGCCAAACATCCTCTAAATGTGCAGGGTCATCTTTGAGCACGCTCAAAAGCTAAAGAGTTTTCATCATTTTTTAAGTAAAGTTAACTGAATGCATTTTACAGTGTAGTCCTGCTGCATTTTTCTTGAATAAAAACAAAACTGGAGATAACATGCTAACATTAGAAATAGATAACGATACAAATAAAACTGCTTTTGAAAAAAAAATACTTGCTGTCCTATCCAGCTATAAGCTAATGATCTGAGGTTATTTTGGGTGATAAACATTGGAAAACAAAATAAACAGCCAAATATTTTAATAATGAAAACCTTACAAGTTAAAGGCAATTAACACAAAGAAGGAGGCTATTGTCAGGCTGCACAGCACTCCCAGGTTGGTGCTTCTGCTGCTGACATCCAGTTCAATCAGCACTAATCAATAGGGATGACCTGAACAGACAACAACCATTGAAAGCTTCATCTGATCTGATCTGACTGCAACAGTGAAGGACATCTGGGGTGTGAAGCTACGTGCTGTCAGGGCGCTGATGGGGCTGATATTCCTGCTGGACTTGTCCTGATTAATATTTCATATAAAGTAAGCATATAAGCAGATAATCACCAGCAGCTTCACATCTATTCTGTATTCTATTCTAGGAGAATGTCCAAAGGCCGGCTGATTACATCATAGCACGGCGCCGAGGTCGGTTCAGATTGCAAGACTCCTCGTTATGTGGAAGAAAAAAATGCATGCTTCTTTTTACCTGTTTTGAAGGACGGGTGCGTTGTATCCTCAGAAACCTTGGGTATCCCATGATTCATTGCGAGTCCAAGTGAGCCGGCTGCTCCGTGTTCAGAGGAAAAGGCTATTTGCCGTCAAACAGTGGTGAATATTGGAAGCATGTGTAGTATGTGAATAGTTCTGTCTGCAATGAATGAAAATTGTTGTTTTAAATGGTTATTGAATCAGATATGTGGCGGTAATGTTTGGTTTATTGAAAGGTTTTTATCTGTTACTGTATAAATGGGTTTGGCTTTAATTTTAGGACAGATTCTAATATATCTGCAGTGTGGGGGACTATAAATCTGATACGATGCAGCTGTTGAAGCTCCTGGAAAATGGTAAAAACACCCAAAACAGCGGTGAGAAGTTCGGTATTCATTCTTTTTCCTGCTTTGTGTGTCAACTCTCACGGTTGCTAGGCGACAAAGCCTACGGCGGTGAAAGCTACGGAAGGATGGACCCGTTTGAATTCACAGCCAAAACCCTTCCGGCCTCCTTATTTTCACTGACCTCGAAGAATTTAATCACGATAGACCGGGTCATTGGAGGATGCAGGGTTTAAAATCGAACGCACCCGAGGAGGCAGAGATGAGTTCTTGCAGATTTAATGGAAGGTCCAAGGCAACAAAAGAAAATAAAAAAATCCAAAAACCAGATGTCAGGGAGAATCGTACACAGGGAGCCAAGTAACAACAAAACAACCAGAACTGAGGAACTGCAGAGGTGGTGTATATATGGGGAACAGAACAAGGGATGGGCTAATGAGCTAATATGGTGCAGGTTTGAATAGATCTAACCAGAAGGGAGCCAAAGGGAAGGAAATGGGTACGGGGTGGGAGGGGCAGAGAAACTAAACATAAACCTAAACAAAGGACAGAACCCTGACAGATTGATGGTTAATGAGAGAATCAGAGGAATAATTCAATGTTTGTTTTATGGATTATTTGTGAAGCAACTTTAGAGAGGGAAGAGATAGAAAGTGTGGATTTTTTTTTTGTAATCATTATATCCTCAGAGGCAGGGCTGATAACGAGCTCATAATAAACACCATCATAATTTATGTTTTTTGCCTTTTTATAGGCTTATTTTCAGAGATGGATGAAGTGCCTTTTTAGCATTTTATTTAAGTAATGCTTGCGCTACTTTGACATTTTTTTACTCATTTAAAAGTAGTAAGTATAAAAGAAATGACTAGAGTAACAGTAAATGTCCTTGGTAAAACTCCACTGCAGTGATGAGTAATGATTCCCTCATGAAATCTAATTTAATGTTTAAAATTATGTAACAATTCTGATCATTTAAAATTATCAAATTAAATTAAATTAAATTACAATAAAATCATCAGAAGAAAGTTTTACAAATCACTATCTAAAAAAAAAGTATCTTTACAGCAGGTAAAGTATTTATATTTAAAATGTTCTGCTTT